>NW_026067909.1:32138447-32208535 GCF_014885135.2 Alexandromys fortis | reverse complement strand
TTGAGCCTATAATTCGCGATCCTAGAGAAGCTAAATAAGAAGAACATATAGGCATCCTCCTGAATATTAACCTTCATCGGGCGATGAAAGGAGACAGAGACCCACATTGGAGCACCGGACTGAAATCTCAAGGTCCAAATCAGGAGCAGAAGGAGAGAGAGCACAAGCAAGGAACTCAGGACCGCGAGGGGTGCGCCCACACACTGAGACAATGGGGATGTTCTATCGGGAACTCACCAAGGCCAGCTGGCCTGGGTCTGAAAAAGCCTGGGTTAAAACCGGTCTCGCTGAACATAGCGGACAATGAGGACTACTGAGACCTCAAGAACAATGGCAATGGGTTTTTGATCCTACTGCACCTATTGGTTTTGTGAGAGCCTAGGCAGTTTGGATGCTCACCTTACTAGACCTGGATGGAGGTGGGTGGTCCTCGGACTTCCCACAGGGCAGCGAACCCTGAGTGCTCTTTGGGCTGACGAGGGAGGGGGACTTGATTGGGGGAGAGGGAGGGAAATGGGAGGTGGCAGTGGGGAAGAGACAGAAATCTAAAGAAAGAAAGAAAGAAAGAAAGAAAGAAAGAAAGAAAGAAAGAAAGAAAGAAAGAAAGAAAGAAAGAAAGAAAGAAAGGAGCATTGATGAGCCCTAGGGATAATCTTTTCCCCTTATAAACTGGTACATTTTATCCCACCACTTGCAAAGCAGAGGCAGGTGGATCCCTATGAGTTTGAGGCCAGCCTGGGCTACAGACCAAGTTCCAGGACAGGCTCCAAAGCTGCCCAGAGAAACCCTGCTTGAAAGAAGACACACACACACACACACACACACACACACACACACACACACACACGTACAACCCATCCGAAGGCCCTGTGCAGCTGGTTGACATCACACACGAAGGATGTCACCCTCGCGGATTTTCTACAGATAACTCCTCTCTCTCAAGTTGACCTGTACTTAAGGATAAGACAGATTTTCACCTAATTCAGACTTCAAGGTATTATAAACTGACCTCTCTGAATGGGGAAATATAACATTCTCCAAATAAAGAGAGAAACAATAAAGATAGAAATTTCTCATTTTCACCTCATTCAGACCCCAAGGTATCATAAACCGACTCCTCCTAATGGGGCAAGATGATGTTCCTTAAGCTATCCATGAATTTACTCTGCCACGACATGCAAAAGCTGGGATTATACATGAACTATTTCCTCATTTTCCCTTAGCAAAAAGAAAGCCCAATTTAGAAAACAGATAATCCACTCTCTGGAGTCAGTAATTCCAAGAAAATTAGGAAATGTCCTGTTAGCCCAGTCAGCCCTTGCCAGTGAGCTCTTTCAAATCCTCCTTTAAATGATTTATTTCATGAATCTTCTCATCTTTGTCCACCAGTGACACTTCACCCTCTTCTGTGGTGTGTCCAGAAGAGGGGTCAGCACAGAGACAAGTGATCTGTTGGGGACTCTTAGACCCCTGGGGGTCCATTTAGACCCTTAGCTTTCATTGCATTTTCCCCCAAAGCATCTCAGGGTGCTTCTGCCTGTACTGTGATCCTCTGCTGCTTTAAATTACGAGTGTCAAGACAATGGGACACACTCAGACCATCCCTGCAGCCTCATCCCTCACACCTACGCCATCACGACTGTTGTTCCCACACATCATTTCCCCCAATGGAATAAGCAGATGCCACATTTCACACCCCCAGAAGTAAAGGATCTTTAATTGGAGAAATTATTTCTCTCCTGTTAGAGGAAGAAACTTAGACATTTCATTTTGGGGATGAAAATGCATCGTATCTTTGCTCTGAGTTTTTCCCTCTTAGTCTGGTTAGATAAGGATGATTAGGCAGCAGATTCACCCCTTACAAACAAAGGGCTCCTTTTCTCTCTTGAGTTTTTCAGTGGGGATAAAAACAGCTCTTATAGCTTTTGTCTAAGTCTTGGACAAGAGACTGAGAAAGGAAACTGAGTCACAGGTGTGTCTTGGGGTCTTTAGAATGAGTCTTTCTGAATGGACTTCATTCTGCCTAGAATTAGGCTTTTCTAGAAGACAGTTGCCGTCTCTCTCTCTCTCTCTCTCTCTCTCTCTCTCTCTCTCTCTCTCTCTCTCTCACACACACACACACACACACACACACACACACACACACACAAACGGGTTTGCACCTGAGAAGAAAGCTCACAACCCCCTTTCCCCACCTTATTAGAACAAAGCTCAGAATGATCCAACCTAGATGAAACAGCTTGATCTTGAGTTCTGATTGGATTTCTCTTTACTAAGTAGACCCATGCCCTAATAGCTGCATTTGTTCTGGTCCAATTAATGCAGTTATTAGCAATGAGGGACATTTCCTGTTTCCATTTTGTTGGCCAAGCAGAGAAGCTCCACCTCTCTGTCCAAGGACACAGCCACTGCCTCGGCTTGGAGGCCACAAAAAAGCGGCTGTTCCTATAACCAAAGGTATTAGAACACAGATCACTACTGACATCTAAAAATAACACGCTGTCTACTTTGAAGAAGGACTGAACAGCTAAACATTTTAAAATTTCAAGACAAATGTCTTAGACAAGTACCAAAGACATAAGACACCGTGCACATCAGACCAAGAGAGGGAATGACTCTAACGAATAAAAAAATATCCTCATATAATTTCCCTCTTTGAACACGAAACTGGCAAATTTTCAATGTTTTTATCCCTCTTGTAACTGGCTGTGGAAATGTACAGAGGGGTGTGGAGGAAGGGACAGAGGTGCTTGGGAGTGATGAGTCTATAAAGAACCATTTCAAGCCACTTGAGGAGTAAGGGATGGAATAGGGGAGAGGAAGGAAGAAGTAGGGACAGGGAAGGGAGGAATGGAGAAAAGAAGGGACAGAGGGAGGGTGAGGGGGGAAGGGAGAGAGGACAGAAGAGAGAAATGGGGGAGGAAAGAGGAGGGAAGAGAAGAGGGGGGGAAGGAAGGGAGTAGAGTCAGGAGATAATCGTGTTCTAATAAAGCCAGGGAACCTGATGTCCCAAGAAACCCCTCCCTCACCCTATACATCTCACTCCATTCTGCTGCGTTAAGATCCCAAGAGCACAGCCAACAACAGAATAAATCATTCTTTCTGGACTCCCAGCAGGAAGCCACAGCCAGAGAGGCACAGATGAGTGAGCCCATGGAGTCCAGCAACTGCAGGGCCTCAGTCCCAGGGGAGATCAGACAAGGTCTAGAAGTCAGCTTACACACAGAGAAGAGCGGTAGGCAAGGCACCTGCTTTCCTGTCTTCCCTCTGAATAACAGCTCATGCCAACTTCCCAGGGTTGAAAACTCAATTTCTTCCTTAGGTAAACCATGCAGCTACCCTATACCAAGTAACCATAATGTGTCACTTAAAAAGAGATTCTAAAATCAAACTTCTTCTTCACCCGTGTTTACATATTCAGCTTAAATCACACTCATTTACATTCATAAATATGCAACATTTTCATGTTGTTGAGTCATTTGCTGTTTCAGTAATCATACCCTAAAAATATAAACTCCGCCAGGTCAGGATTCCCTTGCTTTTTCAGATAGAAATCTAAAAATCTGTGCATTCTACAGAAGTTTAATTAGCATTTGGGATCTGTTAATTGTATGATTGTTCAGTGATACCAGGAAAAATAATAAAACATCAAAGAGATGGGAAACAGAAATCCAGGAAAGGGAGAGTTAGCTGAATCAGAGAAGATGAGGACCTCTGAGAACAGCAAGCTGGGCTCAGAGTACCAGGTCTTTGTCTCTGTCTCTCCCCCTCTCCCTCCCTCTCCCTCTCTCTCTCCCTCCCTCCAACTCTCTCCCTCTCTCTCTCTCCCTCCCTCTCTCTCCTTCTCTCTCCCCCCTTCTCCCCCTCTCCCTCCCTCCATTCTTCCCCACCTATCAGGTGGTCTATCCAGGGAAAAGCATAAAAACTGATTCATGATTCATTCAAATTCCATGTTTAATATCAAACATCAAGTGGAAAAGGCATGTCAGGTGTGACAAGCAGACTGAGGCAGAAGGATTGCTGAAAGTTCAAGGTCAGCCTAGGGCACATAGACTTCCAAAGTTTTAAAAAAGCAATTGACATTTAAAACTTATTTTCTGAATGTGTCACAACTTCAAATAAACACGAAGTGTAGCTAATTGGAGTAAGCCACGCTAAGATAACGGTACTTTGGGTAGCTCTCTGCTTTGAAGGCCATTTTTTGAATACAAGCTTGTGGACAGGGAAGAAGCGACATGCACCTCAAGGGCACAGTGAGAAATAGTGGAGGCTTCGCCGTTTTATAGCTGTCACCAATTACGATGACAGAGTGTTCGCTCTAAGGGTGTAAACTATATCTTCTTTAAACAACAACCTATTTTAAGAAGAGAAAAGACAGTTTTAGACACACACATATCTTAACAATTTTCTAATGAATAGCAGCTCAGCCTGCGGCATCTGCTTGTCAGGACAGCGGCCTCCCAGTGTGGAGGCTCAAGCTGGAAGCTGAGATTTAGGTTCTGCCTTGTGAACGTGACGTTTGACAGTTTCTTCAGAAACTCATGAGTCTGCCTCATGAGCAATAGACTCACTGTGAAGTCTGCTAATTAAGTCAGAGAGTGTTAATTCATTGACGTGGCATCTGTGCGTGGAACGGAATAATAGTTTGCAAAGAAAAAAATGAGGACGAATCCATTTTCCAATCTCACGTTGTACCCCTTCCCAGCTTATGTATGCATCTTGATTGTTCAACACCAACTCTTTCGTGAGCATGGACCTTGCTCAGCCCTTTATTCTCTAGTTAGGGCTTGGCTCTCATTGGCTTTGACACGTATTTCATTTAGAATAACAATCAATAAAACAGGGTCACTTCCCAAGGAAGCCTTTTCATGCAAGAAGCATGCAAACCTGTCAGACGGATGACAATAGGCACTGTGCATTGCTGAGCTCTGTGGTGTCATTTCACATTAATCTGGAAGTCAGTTCCAACCTTTCAACAATAGCTGGGGTAGTCAGCTTTCTTCCCTCCTGTTCCCGCTAGGAAGGGAAGGCACTGGCATGATTAAAAACTTCATCGTCCCTTCAGACAACCAGAACCACACTGCAGAGTGAGAGGGTGTGTATACCATTGTCCTCTGAGAAGCAGAGAAGGATGACTCACTACTTAAGGTCCAGGCCACAGGGTAGGAAGACCCTGCCCCAAAGATAAGAAAAGCAGCACCCAGCGGTCTGCCACTGAGTGCTTTGTGTGGGGGGGCCATTGTGTCCCAGGACTGCATGAATAAGAGCAGCCTCTGGAGCTACTGAGAAACAACCTTCTTTGTCTTTTGCTTTAATTAGCACAGAGGACTAGAACAAGTTTTCGTGGAAAGCTCTCCCTGCAGTGTTTTCACGGCGTGATTTATGAGCGAAGTTAGAGTGGGTTCCGCACACAGTGAGTGGAAGAGAGAAAAGCAAAAAGCTCCAAGAACATACGTGTCTGAGTCTGATGTTTACTAGTTCTTAGTACTTTTTAAATTGTATTGCATGTGTGTGTGTGTGTGTGTGTGTGTGTGAGAGAGAGAGAGAGAGAGAGAGAGAGAGAGAGAGAGAGAGAGAGAGAGAGAGAATGCGCAGTCATGTCTCTCATGCTAGTTTGCAGAGGTTAGATATCACTTTCTGCATGGAATCAATCCTCTCCTTCTACATTTACGTGAGTTCCAGGATCTCTTTGTGGCAACTGTCTTTCCCTGCTGAGCTATCTCACAGCCCCCAGTTTGCCACCTTTCTTTGTTTTTTTTTTTTTTTTGATTTTTTTTTGTTTTTTTTTTGTTTTTTTTTTTCAGATAGGGTCTCTCTATACAATGCTGGCTGTCCTGGAACTCACTCTGTTGGTCAAGCTGGCCTCCAAACTCGGAGATCTGCCTGTCTCTGCCTCCTGAGGGCTGGGATTAAAGGTGTGTGCTGCCACCACCACCCAGCAAGTCTGCCACTTTCAAAGTGATGAGTCATAGATTGTCTCTAACTACACGAATACCACTGCAGAATTCCAAAGTGATTTTCTTTTAACCGAGCCTTTTCAGGGTGGACACATGGTGAATAGAACACCCCTGGACATTTGGGAAGCAAGCCCCAAGCAGCTCCTTGTGATCAAACAGTGGGGAGAGTTTCCAGCTCTGTTAAGGTTTTCAGACGGGAGGTGCAGGGAATGTGTCTGGCTTTGAAAGATATTTTTAGGAAAAACAGTTATTGATATTGAGGGCAAATAAATGTCAAAGGAATGCGAACGAACCTCCTGATTATTTGTCCAATATGCAAATTAGTGAAATTAAAAATCAAAATCTTCAGACTTTTCTAAAAATTTAATGTTAATAATCCTTTCTGAAGCTCCAGTGAAGGTGTGCTCTCTCTCTCTCTCTCCACCTTCAGCCACCATAATTCACCTCAGCTCCATTAAGAACCCTCTTGTCTAACATGCCAGCATCTCTTGGCCCTGGGAGTAAACAGACGTTCAATCACATGGCTTTCAATGGCCAAGAAAGTTAAAGGGAAAACAAGCCAGTATTGATTACAGAGGGGCCAGAAGGCAAGAGCCAGTTGAGAGGCGTGCAGTGTGAACTTCACTTAGACTCCCAGAAGTGTGCACACGGGGTGTGAACTTACTATGGAAATGCATCTGTGGCCCTCTGCCACCACCTCTGTATATTTAAATTAAAATTTAAAAAATGCACTCGGTTCAGAGTTGCTGGATGAGAAATGTTTTTAAAGAAAACATAATCTTCTGGAATGGTGTAGGACTTCAGAGCTCATGAGATACACAGTCCATGGACAAACGCATGCAAGTCTTTAATCAGGCAAGCATGATGGCTGCCTCAGGAACCCCAGGATCTTCACACTTACACACATGAACAATGACGTGATCTCACAACTCTTTAGCTTATAAGCCCTCAGAACACAAAGTTTATAGACAAGGTAGAATTTCTGCTAGAATGTTTCTATGCCCCCATTAAAGTTATCACAACCACTTAAGGGCACAAACCCCACTGCTGGGATTCTGGCTGGATACATTCCCATGACACCTAGAGCTGTGTGATCACAAATCCAAAACTTGGGCAGAGAGAGCCTGCGCTATGTGGCAAAGAAATGCCACGCATTGAAAAGAGAATAGACCCAACAATGAAAACTGAATCCCGGAAATAGGCAGGTGATTTGAAGCTTTCCGTGTAATCGTCCCCAACTAGAATGATAATACTTTAATTACATATTACATTTAAATAGCACCTTTCAAACTTCATCCTGTTAATCTACACAACATGTTCACGGAGGGAGATGGGACGGGGGCTCCTCCCACTCCAGATGAGAAAATTGAGGGGTAATAGATGGCGGCTTAGGGTAGCCCTGGCAGCTGACGCAGGGTTGGCTCTTCAGGCGTGCGACTGACCCCTGCTGAGGGTCTCTACACCCTCTCAGTAGGAGAAAAAAAGTTTTTTGCCTTTTTTTTTCGGGACCTCAGTAGACATCAGAATGTCTCCTCTATGTTTCGACCAAATCTTGGGCTTTGTTCATATCCTGCCACCTCCTGACTGGAATCCTCTGAGGCTTGTTAGGATCTACAGAAGTGATATGTGGCTCCCCCGAGCCCCTCCCTCATTGGAAAGCTTTGTCACATTCAGAATGTAGTAACTCAAGCATGCCATGGGTGTGGATGGGGAGGGTGCACCCCTCTCTCTGCTTCCTGAAGCTCTGCTTGTATCTACCCAGTCACGCATCTCATTGACTTGGTCACTTGATAAATTCTATTGTATGGTCTACCCTCAGCCTGAACTAAACTCCATTTCAGGCCTTGATCTCAGAACCTCTTCCCTACCAGAAGAAAAGCAACCCAGGTTTGTCCTTCCAACTTCACGGGCCACACCCCTAATTTGAATCCCAGTGTCAGATAAATATCTAACTGTGACCAAGAATGTAGAAATGGAAAAAAATCACAAGTTCTTGGTCACACACCAAACTGTAGCCAGAACCAGGGTCTGAGACTGCAGTTCAAGGCAAACTCTTGGCATGGGAGTGCCCAGGCTTCTGCTATACCCGGCACATCAGGAAGTAGGGTGCGCGGATGGTGATTGACAGGTCTCAAGGGTGAATGGCGGAAGACAGCGCATAGATGGGACATGGCTAGATGGTTCTAAGGCAACCCCAGCCTGCACTCCTGCTTCTTTGCCCACTTCCAGATCACATCTGCTTTTCTTCTCAGCACAGGAGGCTCTCAGCTGGCTCATATTTATTGCTGAACCAGATCCATTGCTCTTTACATAAAATCTATCGTTTTCTTTCACTTTCTACAAATACATGTGTGTGTGTGTTATAAAACTACTCTCATTGGTTCATATATTTAAACAGTGGGATTCCAACTGATGTCATTGCCTTGAAAGGTCATGGAACCTTTGGGAGGAGGAACCTAGCTGGAGGAAGTGGATCTCTGAAGAGACACAACCCACTTCCTGTAGAATTTCTACCTCCCATTGCCCTAGACGCTCTTGTTCTATCACTATGGAGCTGTCTGCACTTGTACCTTCCCCCTCCACGAGAGATTGTGTTCCCATGAACCATGAACCAAAATAAACCCCTTGAGTTGTTTCTGACACCAAATAAGCAACCCAAACGCTCTACAGATACACTGTTGGTATTCACAGATGATGTGGTCTAGCAATAAAAGATGTTTTATAGTGAGGTGCTAAGGCCTTTGCGTGGGCTTTGTACAAAGGGCTCTTTCACTTCCCCTCCTGCATCTGTATATGAATAACTTGGGTTGCCTGAGCTTTCCACACATGTATAAATAGTGTCAATGATGAGCACCATGTAAACATGTTTAGAAGATCATACTTCAATTATAGAACCAGCCTGGGAATCCAAGCCCCAATTACACTATTGAGTCTTCTGCCAATGTGTTCTTTAATAAGGAATGAGTGTGTTTTTGATCAGCTGCCACTCATTATATCAAACACAGTCTTAAGAATCACTGTAAACACTAGACACCATGAGCGTTGTGAAACTCTTAGCAAACTGTTTCACGACCTCTGAGGTCCTTACACAGGCATGAAGAAACTTACGGACTACTTCTCTATGAAGAGAGGCTGCCTCAAAGCAAGCCACTGCACACTCAGTGCCGATTGAGCTGCTCTGGCCGCATCTCTGGTGAGCAGGCACTCACCGACCTCCTCAATTATCTAACCAGTTCACTTGACAAAGAAGCATTCGGGTGACAGTCAACTTGGTATTCCAGCCTCAACTTCTCTGAGGTTTTGGCTTGGGCTCAGGCTTCCACTGACATGTCTGACATATTTCTTGTGATCATCCATCAGAGTCGTTTTGACCTGTGTGATATTTATCACCCAATATGACTCCATGCAAGAGAAAAATAATTGAGTAAAATTAAAATCTTTGTTTATAGTTTTTTTTAAATTCTATCCTTTTTTGAGGAACTACATTCTATAGCCTAGGCGCACTTAAAATTCATTAAAGTTCACAATCATTCTACCTCAGCATCTTGGTGCTAGAATTACAGGCGTGCTCCAACACACACGTCTGGGTGGTCTTTGTTTGTTTTATTGAGATTTTATTACCCTATAGTCAAAGAGGTTCATAGAGTAAGTTGAGCTGATAATTTTTTCCTGGCATTTTTTTCATACTTCTCCAATGAATAGATGCATACACCCAGCATAAGCATATATTCCTAGGAAGAATCTAGTTCAGATAGAAATTTTGTTGACTTAATAATTCAAAAGTCTTCGTGAAAAACAAGAGCCTTTGTGATGATGAGGCTATTGCAAATATTTGGATAAAGTCATTTTCTGTGAAATTCCACATGCTACTGTAAGGTATATCCAGGCAAAGAGACAGCAGTGGCCCTCTCTGTCCATGAGAAGGGCTAGCTACCCTCTGTGTAGAGAGAATATTCCTGTGAATGTCAGCTGATAGCCTCTACGTAGGTATATTGTTAGTGAGTTAGAACAGGAAAGATGGGTGTGTACTATACAACTGGGCACTGCGTTTTAGCTTCCTTAGTACTTGCATGGCTATTCAATTCCACACAACTGGACACAGCTACTTATAGAACCCCTGCACAAACCACACACTGCTCTGCCTCCCCCAGAGGCCCCCACCACACCATACATCAAATCTGAGATTTCAGCGGTCAATGTGAGACTCCATTTTCTACAGAAATGGTTTTCCTTTGAAAATTCCCCAGCAGACAAGGCCCTCTTCTAGGCAAGACGCTTTTCCCCTACAATGGTTGTGCACAGCACCACCCCCACACACCCCATCCTGCTCTCTCAGGCACTATGTTCCTCTGGTGATGTAAAGACCTCCTTCCTTGGGGGGACCTAGAGAACACTTATTTCCTCCTGCAGGAGACTGTACTAACCAGGGGTAGGAAAGTGTGATTAAATGTGTTTACAAATTTAGTCCTAAGTGTTTAGTCTGGAATCTCAGCCACTGCTCAGGATGAGCTCATTTTCAGTCCTGCCTGCCAAAGTGAACCATGATTTCAACGTAACCACGCGCTCGCTGTCCCCACACGGTCTCAGCTTATCATTCCAAAATCTGTGGCTTTGTCCATGCAGTTTTCTTTGCCTGTAGGCTGTTGTTACTGGCTCTCTAAGTATGAATTCCTGCAGATAGTCCCTGCATCTTTTATTGCAAAGAATGAGCCATCTACCCAAAGCTTTCTCTAACGCTTCCACTCAGAATGCTCACTTCCAACTCAAATAAACTTTTCATTGCTATGTGAATATTTCTGTGATGCATAGTGTACCTCGATGATTTTTGTTTACCGATGGCAATAAGATGACCCTCGTTTTTCACTCACTGTCATGCCTATCATTCTCAAAAGAGTCTGTGAACAAAGGGTGAAGCAATGATTAGAAGACAGGTACTCTGTAGCTGAAGTTTCCGCATTCAAATCCTTGCTTCTTAACCTGCTAGAAACAGATTATGAGGAGCGCAGCTAATATCTTCCTGCTGGAGAACAGTAAAAATAACAGTACCTGCTTTATGAGCTTATTCTAAAAATTAAGGGATCCAATGCTTTTGAGCAAGAGCAGAGTACTTGCTTAACAAGCAACTGCTGGAATCGATGGGCCTTTAGTCGGATTAGCAGCTGGGTGTCAGGAGGCATTTTCACAAAGAGTGTAGCACTCAGGTTCTTGAGAACCAAGTTTCCTGGGAAAGAAAGGCAGCTGAGACTGAGCTAGGCAGTGAGCATCAAGTCACGGAGGCTCCCGAGTCGTCAAAGAGGGCAGACACAAAGTGCAAGCGTGTATGTCTGGGGAGTGGGAGTGGTAAGCCACACCGGTGAGTCCAACCCGCTCTCCTTATCATTGACCTCAGGTTTGTGAATGGAAGCATCTGACCTTATCTTGAGTTTTGAACCAAGTGACTAAGTATGAAAGATTAAAAGTGAAGGGATCTGGGAGAGTGGACGCTTGAAGATGACAAGCTGGCGCTGGATGGAACACAGGGCACTTGAAACCACTTAGGACAGGGGACCACAGACACCTCCGTCTATAAAACAGTTGCAGATGGCATGGTGGTGGGAAAAGAAAAAGCTCGGTTTCTACACATGTCCTTACCAAACTTCAGTGCATCAATGAGTATGAGTTTTCAGAAAACATCACTCTAAAGTGTTCAGAGCCACTATGGTCTTAAAAGTTACATACGTGTGTTCACACAAGTGTCTCTGCTTGAATGACCTTAGCTGACACTGCCTCCTGTACCTTTTTTGGGTTTCCACTCCCTATCACATCATCTTACTATAGAGCATTTAAAAATCTCCTGCCGTTTGCAGCCGATGATTATACTCTTCAGATTTGCGCTTAAGTTTTACTACAGAAATGTACTAAAGGGGACTACTGGATTAAAGTAATATTCACAGTTTTAACTCTGCAATTAAAAATAAGGTCCTAAGGAACTGGAGAGATGGCTCGGTGGTTAAGAGCACTTTCTGCAATTTCACAGGACTAGGGCTTAGTTCTCAGTGCCCATACAGTGTCTTGTAACTGTCTGTAATTTCATTTCCAGGGGATCTGTTGTCCTTTTCTGGCTCCTAAGAGCACCATACCTGAACACAATATATGTATGTACATAGAAAGAAAACACATGTATGACATAGAATAAATAAATCGTTTAAAAAATGTCCATAAGCACAAAAGGTGAATGGATTCCAGTAGAAATATGAAATAAAATTTTTGGCTTGTTAGGAAAAGTGAATGTATAGGTGAAGTGTCATCACCACAGATGAAAAAGGATCTAAAGAGGTGGCTCACACGTGCATGTAATAAAAAGAAAACTAATCTTTTTAATGATCAGATTAAACAAAATGGAAATACGCGGGTTCATCCGTTGGTCTAAGACACATTTCAAAAAAAAAAAAAAATCAGTGCATTTACCAAAACATTCCTTATTATTTTCAGAAGAAAAAAATAAAAACCCAGATTGGTGTCTTGGGAAAGCTGAACAAAGACTTAGAGAACCAAAATAAAATAATGTAGGATTTCTTCTTCTGCATAAACTGACTTACTAAAAGCACAGAAGGTATCAAAATTAAAAATTTGTATTTTTTAGAAAAAATAAAGAAAATGTAAGAATCATATGACTGCAAAGAACACAAAGACCACTAAGAAAGTTCGTGGAAAATATGCTTGTGGGGTATAGTGGTTTGATTGAGAAATCTTCCCCAGCATCTTGGACCTTAGAAGACTTGGGTCCCAGTTGGTGGCACTGCTTGGGACAATTTAGGAGGTGTGGTCCTGCTGGAGGAAGTCTGTCACTGGAGGAAGATTTTGAGAACCTAACGTCTTATCCTTCTCCCAGTCTGTTCTCTCGGCCTCATGCTTGCGATTTGAAGAGAAGCATTTCCTTCTATAAATTGTCTTGATCATGTTGTTTTTATTACGATGGAAAAGCAACTTTCCTGATCATGTTGTTTTTATTACGATGGAAAAGTAACTGTAATACAGAGGCAAAGCCAAGGGAACTCCTTACTATTTCCTCAACCACATGGTGTTTTTGAAAGTTGAATGATGTTGATCACCTTGAAGGTAAACTTGTTTCCTTCAATGACTACACAAAGGTATCAAATAAAAGTTCTTGAATAAATGTCAAACTATATTGAATATTTACAATTTGGTCATAATGACAAAATAAATAATAAATCTTTTTGCAAGAGAAAACAGAAGTCAAAACGCCACCTGAAAGACTACTTGACATAGAAGTCTACTTCACTTCCCATTGTGTGACACAACGCACAAAACATTCTGCTCTCAAGTAGACTTGCTTCCACTTACAAGGGTGCACACAGATGCCACACGTGAAGGGTGAAACCCAAGCACTGTTTTCATGAAAGTTTACATAACATGAAGTATTTGCTCAGTCAACACATATGTGCTCTGTATCTTAAGTATTGAGTCCAGCCTTTCAAGGTTAAAATAGAACAACTGTGACTGATGACTCACAGTAACAAAAATCCCTAAACAAGATTGAACCACAGTTCAAGAATCTTAGCCAACGATAATGATCTTTAATGAGACATGATGAATTTCATGACTTACTAATGAAATAAATTATGTATTATTGAAATATTTTTCAAATTCCAAGAACAAATATTAAGAAGTTTTGCTCATTATCAAATGTAGGGTGAGCCATTCCCTATTACAAGCCTTCGGCTTTGCCCAAGTGACCTTCTTGCCACTTGGCTCCTCAAGGTACAAGAAAGGGCATTCCTGACAACTGTCTCCATAATATCAGGTCCATGTTCAGTTCAAACATCTAGAATGATTTGGAAGAATCAAAAAACACGTGCTACTTTTTCTGAATGACTATAATATGAGCTGGGATGATTTTGTTTGATAAATGTGAATAAGGAAGTCAGAGCCCAAGGAAACCAGGCTTATTTAGAAATATTACTATCTAGACAGATGCAGTATCCAAGTGGGAGAATTCCTTGAACAATATATGTAACTTAAGAATGTTGATTTATATTTTTAATATTCAATATTTATATTTTAATACTCTCTTTAATATAAAAAATATTTCCATAAAAGTTTATCATACCTTAATAACTAGCCTTGGGAAGTGGAAGATTTGAAAAAGCAACAATACAGGGTAAAATAATGAGTTTGACATTTTTTATGATGACCCAGAATACAGAGAACAGCCCATTTAAAAAGAAAGTAATCTTTTTAAGGCAATAAGGATTTTACTCATGATGAACTGTGTATTAATACAGTTGAAAACACACTCCCATGTTTTTCAAAGACATTTGTAAAAGGAAATGGTAGTAGACATCCACAGCAAAAGAGTTTGCTGAACATGACCTCAGCAGTACACACATGAACTCGTAGCAGTGATGATGGTGCACACAACACCTGTACAAGAACAACCAGTAAAACTCCCATGATGGATGGAAGATATACTGATCAGGTACCACCCTTAGCCAAGAAGCTATTGGAACTGAGGACAGCTGGGAGATGGAGAGCCAGCTTGCTTCAGTGATGTCTCTGAGAGGCTATGAATGTCTTCAGTAGATGGACTGACACCTATACACATACATACAAGCAGATCTAAACAGTGGGTTTTAAGACTGGACCAAAAAAAAAGAAAAAGCTGGGAGAGAAGAGGGGAGATGAAGAGGAACTGAAGAGAATGTGGGGTGGATTTAATCAAAATACATTATGTGTGTGTGTGTATGTGTGTGTGTGTGTGTGTGTAGCGCAAATAATAAAAATCCACAGACAGATATTTGAGTTCAACCTGAAAACCAGGAAAGCAAAGCAGCCAAAGAAACCTTATCTCTATCTACCAAGGCTGGCTGATTGCAAACTAAGCAGACTCAGCAGACTAAGCTTCTCTTTCCTCCCATTTTCTATTTCCTTTAGCGCTGGGATTAAATGTGTGTGACTCCCTAGGACTGGGTGTACTAGGTGTGAGCCACCTCCACCTGAACTTGGTTCTGCATTGATCTTGTGTAGCCCAGGGTGGCTTTGAACTCATAGAGATCTATCTGCCTCTGGTTCTAAAATCCTGGGATTAAAGGTGTGTGCCATCATTGCCTGACCTCTGGTAGTTTAGCTTTGCCATTCTGATCTTTAGGCAAGTTTTATATGTGTATGAGAGTCTCAAACTCTAAGAAAGTGTCTATCATGAAATGAGACAGCTATTTCTGTATAAGCACCAATGCATTCTCCCAGGGCAGATACCTAATGACACTGGGCTGATCTTTCCCAAATTATTTCTGAAACACAAAATTATCTTTCCTCACATTTGCTTTTGCACTTAGAGATACATTCAGGTTATTATGCTTTGGTTCTTGGATAATATTCTGTAAATGTATTTAACCAATGCCTTCTTGGTAATTTTGAAACAAATTAGAGCTTGTTACAGAAACAGGTGAGTCCTGTGGAATAGAGGGAGATGGTGAAAGAATTAGGGCATGAGTAACTTAATGAAGTCACTGAAATCCAGCACACCAGGGAATGCTTATTCTCTGCCATCCCAGGGAGACAAAGAGAAAGAAAAGACTCCCTGCTGCTTGGTTCTACTCTTCAAAGGAGCAGTTATCAGATCCAAGGGTCTACTTTGTCTTTCCAAGGCTACATGAAGTAGCTAAAAGGCATGTAAGGTTTGGGAAGAAGCAAAGCATGAGTGGGGAAGGAAGGGAGTCAGGACCTCTACAGCTAAGGTCGTTGCTCTTCAGTGAATTTTGTCTTACTGTGGTCATGCAGAGACGCACACCAGCTATGTGAGGTGCTGTCTGTGCAGTCAAGGATGCAGCAAGAGTGAGCGTTTAACCGAGGTTATGAGAAAACGTCAAGCTTACCCTAGATTCCAGATGAATCCCCCAAAGGCAGGAAACATTCCAAATCTGCATTCCGACTGCAATAGAAGCATCTGCATAACTCAAAGCTGTCATGGTCCCACTTAGTCCCTGTCAAGCACCTGAGAGTTTCCCATGCGCATTGTATTATTTAAGGATGGGTAGTGGTAGCTGTTCCCTATATTGCAGCAAGGACACCTAGACTCAGGAAGGTTTAATGTTGTGCCTTTCATTCGCAAGTTTATAGCTGATACAGCTGTTGCTGGGACCCAGCTCCTTTGTCAGAGATAATTCTACTGATTATAGTAAGCGGTTCATGACACCTCTGAATTGTCAAAAAAAAAAAAAAAAGTAGTGTGTTTCTTTGTGATCTTAGAAACAAGAGAAAGGAGAATACTTTTAAAAGTATTTCCACCCATTGTTTTATAATTCAAAATGCGGGTCTCTTCATTAAAATTTAGCAAAGCAGAAGTGTCCTCAAGAGAGAGCAGTTGTGTTGGCTGGGTCCCCCTAAGACTCGGGTTCATCATCTCTCAAGATGTGGGGTGAAAAGGTATCTCTAAGATCTCATCTCGCTTTCATTTTCTGGGATGAACTCAGGTAGTTTCCCCGACCTGACCTAAGGATGGGGAAAGGGTTCAGTGAAGATAGATAGACTCATCTGTGGGCATCTGACACATGTCAGATGTAGAAGGGAGCCTGGGAACAAACACCACTCTGTAGGACCTCTTAGTGTCGCAGGCTGTATCTTCCTTCTGGTAGGAGTTAATGAGCTGGGGTTGCAAGAAACCAAGCTATCTCTGGAATTCCTTAAATGCATTCTTATATGGAAGAACACTGACACCCAGAAAGTAAGAGCTATGTCCTTGGGGATGCCCCACAGAGAAGCAACAACAGTGATAAGAATAGGACACCTGTCACTCGCAGTGAGGCCAAAAACACACACGTAGAATTGGAAACATGGCCAAAGAGAAAACCTAGCTTGATGGATCAGGGCTTTTGTAGTCTCTCTTGAGAGGGAGCCAAATTATAGAATGCTCTTCCCGTAATTCAGTAGATGGTGACTTCTAATTGTGCCCAGGCATGGGAGGTAGACATCTTGTAAGCTATGAGAAATGTGTCCTTCTAAGATCATGGCTCATAAAACTGTCCTGTAACATAACTTACATCTCTTGTTTCCTTATCACTGTGGTTAAACACCTGGCTAAAGTGATTTCAAGGAGGAGAAATTCATCTGGGAACAGGGTTTAAAGGGATACAGTCCATCTTGTAGAGGGGACCAGAAAGCATGACAGCAGAGGTGGCTTCCTGTTGCAACAATTGAGGTGGATAAGAGAGCAGAGAGGGGGCTGGAACCAGAGTTTGGAAGTAAACTTCCAATCTCACCCCGAAAAGACCACCTTCTTCCAGTGAGGCCCTACCTACTTCCTAATCAACCTGCCAAAGGAACATCACAAGCTGGGTACCAAGTGTCCAGATACATAAGCCCACGGGAGAAATTTCACATTCAATCCACCACATGCAGTCAGGATAGCCAGAATGCAATTATCCAACCTCTATTCTCAGCACCTAGCCCAGCAGGCCTCATAGGAACAAGCTCAAGACACACATGCAGGGAAGAACAAACAAGAGACAGTGAGGCCAGGAGAGGTAGCATACAGCTCTGGCACCAGCACTCGGAAGACAAAGACAGAATGGTGAGTTTGATGCCAGTCTAGGCATCTTAGCAGCCTCAAAGTCAGCCTGAGCTACATAGGAAGACCCTGTCTCCTTCCCATGAAAATATAAAGAGATGCCACAACTGTGCCCAGCAGGGAGACACAGCGGATATGCACAGTGCGTAGGTCTCTTCTCAGCGTGTGTGGAAAAGAGGGGCTCTGACTTCCCACTCCCTTTATTCCAATTTGGCCTACCAGAAAAAAAAAAAAAAAACATTCTTAGTTGTCCTTGACACAAACTGTAGCAGCAGAGTTGACTGGAATGAGACTTCCTCATTCAGTGCTTTTGTTTGCTTTCTTCAGAACAAGAGTGTTTGGAATTCAATGGGCAAGTTTATTCCTTGTATTTACAGTGTTGGGTGCTTAGTAGGCACTGAGAATCTATTGACTATTCATGATTACACAAAAGTCTTTGCAGGTCAGCCTTGCTGGTCAAGGGTGACTTCCTTCTCAACTCTGTGTCCTCACAGGAAGAGTATTCTTTAAAAGACTTTATAGTGGAAGTTGTGGTCTCTTCTGGGAACTTTCCCACAACCGGACTTCAAATCCTGCTTCTTAACATATACATAAAAATTTAAATTTCAAGGGTATGAGCTATAATGAACTCGCTTTGTAAGATGATTAGCAGAAGGTTTCAAAGGAGGTCAAGTGTTCTATTTCAGAAGTTGTGGGTCTGTAAAGTAAGAATTGTTCTGAGAGGGTGAGACATATTGACTTGGCACAACAATTGATTTAAGATTTAAATTTCTAAAATTAGTTTGCATAGAAAACATCTATGTGCAATGCAATCCAGTTATGGATCGATGACAGATCTTTTTAAAATTAGTCATAAAAAATCAAATTTTTCCATATAAAAGCTATTATTGAAGTTGTTTTTGGCATGTGGTTCCAGAAGGAACATATTATTTTTTCTTCTTCACCTACACATTCATGTGCATGCACCCAGAAACAGAAAGGTGGACACATTTCCAGGAACATACATGCACACGCATATACAAAGCCAAGTATGGACACATTTGCAGACATACCCTTAAGAACATACATAACTGCACACACCTAACCGCTGCCAAGACAGTAAGTACCACAGACCCAATCGAAAGCCCTTCCGCTACGATTCCAGTAACACATCTCAGCCTTGTGAATCTCCTCCTGCAAATGGAAGTGCCTTAAAGCGTCAGGCCAGGAAGACAAAATACTAATTTACTTATTGCAGAAAACCTTAGTAACAACTACTAAAAGCATACGCTACTCCAAACAGAAAGGGCAAAATAAAAAAAGGAAAGCTATAAGAACAAATATCTGCTCACCTTCAGTGTTTCGTGTATTCATGAGAACATTCTGCCATTTTTATAGCATATTACTTCTTTCTGAATACTCCATGCATTATTAGAATCATGTTTTCCTTTTCATTATGCATAAAAATACAGAGCTACACACAGTTTCCAATGCTACAGAAACTCAAAAATTTCAGGCTGGATCCAAACTCCCCCACGACTTTTCTGGCATTGCTCTTTGCGATAAGCTCTTTATGGAAGAATCTGTAATGATTGGAAGAAACGGCACGCATATGCTGCCACCAGCAATTGCGGTCTTACAGAGCTGAGACGTTTCCAGGTCAGTTAGCTCTCACTCCAGCCTCTCTCTTACTTTGGTACAAGGTACTGGTACGAAAGGAATTTGATTTGCTTGTGATGACCGTTTTTTTCTCTTGAACATTTCCAAGACATCCTTGTGGCCACATCTACAATATGTCATGGGCAGGCATCTGAATGTTGTGAATTTGATTGCTGGATGTATTTGCTTTAATCCTGATATACACAGCGTCCAGCGGCAGCTGTCTTAGTGGGATTTCAATATTGAGCTCCCAGCCTTCACCTCCATGCCAACAGAGCTGCAAAGAAAACATTTCCTACAGCACAGAGACAAGAATTGGCTTCTCCACTTGGCAACAGATCCTGTGTTGATGATTTTTTAAAAGAAGAAGTGTTCGGTTCAAGGGCCCCAGAGAGGCTGATGAGTGCCGCTCCGGTCATTTGAGGAGAAAAACGAAAGAGATTATTAGAAGCCAGGGGCAGGGTGTGGAATAAAAAGCATTTCTTCTAATTTAACAAAAAAAAATTAAGTAAAAACAAGTTTTGAGTAATAACATATGGAGCCCCTTGTAATTAGATCAAGAGCCCATAGATGCATAGACTCGTGTCTTTGATGTGTCTGGCCTGCAGATCAATTATACACATGGTAATGTCCAATTTCCATAAGAATAAAGGAAATGACAATTATATGTTGGCTTAATTCTGTTTGACAAAGACTCTTCAGACTCCTTAGTAAGTAACTTGGTTGCATTCCATGTGGATCTCCTCCTTCATGAAGAAAGTAATTAACTTGTGTAATAAATGGGCTCAGCAGTATCCTCTCAGGGGACGTAAGCTCTCCTCTCTTCCAGAGTGAGAAGAGGATAAAGATTTGTTGGGGCTCCTTCATCTCCCATTTGAAGGAAAGGAAGTGTGGAGAGGGCATGAAGGGTTTGCCGAGAGCAGCCACTGGCTCTTTCAGAGCCTTGCACAAGCTTGAGGAAGAAAGCCTCTCATGGCTCCTTTTTCCCAGCCTGCCATTGTGACTCTCTAGGTAAAAGAGCAAAGAACTATTTTCCAAAAGGGAAAAATACCTATCTAATGAAGACATACATTGACACTCATTTCAATCTCCCCAATGGATTGAATAACTGGAGCTTAGGCAAAGCTCAGGTACAGCAATATTTGTATCAACTGATGAATAAATTTTAGCATGCATTTGGTTGTTACATATTGTACATGGCACTGAGGTTCATAAAGGCATTCTACAGTCGTGCATAATATACTTTGAGCTCGTTCCTCCCATGCCCACATACCTTCTCTTTCCTCCTAGATCCCCTTTCCCATTAGCCAATTTTGTTTCTCTCAACAGTTTAATAATAAAGTCTGATTTTAAAACAAGGCAAATCTGGTTTCACCCTTTACACGACAGTCATGTGACTTTGAATGGCTCCTTGAATCTCTCAAACACAATGATGCTTTGACAAATCTGAGCTGCTCCCTACCTTTAGGTCCAGTGGTACCGTGTACCACGATGACACTTTGCAAGAAAGAGTTTATCAGCCGTGGTGGAAGAGGGACACCTCATTAGAAAATACCCTGGGACTGAATACCCTGATGTTGTGGCTTCCACCTCCAGCACAGCTAACCACTGAAGACAGTTACTCTTCATTTCTAAGCACATATGAAAGCGGAGATGGTACCCAGAGGCCCCGAAGAAAAATGTGATTAACTCAGGGAAGTATTGTCGTCTCTAGCAAATACTAGCACCTTCACCAAGTGTGTCTGGGGTAAGTACCCTTCAGAGCCTATTTGTGTCATCTAATGTTCCGGTAGAGATGCAGAGCGTAGCCACTGGAGCTTTCCTCTTGCTGAAAGTCCACAAAAAGATACTTGGAAGTCATCAAAAGTAGAACTTCCAAATAAAAAATATCACTGGTAAGAAGAACATCAAAACAGCATGCACATCTCTTGGAAACCCACCCTGAAGTTGCTGGGAGCTTGGGTTCCAGAGCTAAAAACCCTTCTCTAACCAGAGTCGAAACATATCATCTTCATATGGTGAAGTACAAAGGCCAATGTGTACAATTAAAACAAAAGGCAGAGTGATTTAAAGGAGCCTTTACTGCCTTTCAATGCGTGGTAAGTACCACCAATTTCCTGAAGATGGTATTAATTTCCTCTAATAATAATTTCTGGCTCATTAAGTTCATTGCTGTCTACCTTGCACGTCTTTATCAAGTGTGCAGACCCTGTGTGACTTCCCCCGGGAGTCCAGCTGCCATATCAGAAGGGCTCACACTTTCAAAGGATTAATCACACCTCTCTGGGGCTTTTAAAAATCTCTCGCTAATCTGCATACTTTCGCGTTGGCTGCCTGGGCTAGCCTGGCTTCTGAGTGATATAGATGACAGGGCCATGCTAGAGAAGAGGGTATTTAAAATTGTACCGATGCAGAGCTCACACGCCGTGCAGAATGGGTAAGCCGACTCATATTTCTTTTCTTTGTTTCTTCCTCTGGAAGAAAGAGTTGAAAGCACAGATCATCCCAATATGCATAAAGTAGCTTTCTGATTAAAGGGATGGAAGGGATTGTTCTGATCACAATAGGAGTCCTAATTCAATTGCACAAAGTGACTTAATCTTTCTATGCCAACTCTGTGCAGTTAGCCTAAGAGCTGGCGTGATTCCTAAGAGTGGAATTGACCCTCATTTCAAGACCTGTCCTACTTAGGATGCTACCACCGTGAGGGACAACTTCATGCTAAGTCAGAGCAGCAGTCTCATTTGCACAGGGTCACTGCTGCTCCCGGGCAGTGATATCCTAGACCAACAGCAATCAGCAGCCACTCCAACACCATCTCCTCCTCCACGCACCCTCAGACTTACTCGTTTTCTCATCTAAGAATTTAGAGGTTTTTTAAGACGACTGACAAGACAGTTTCTTATGTCTTTCTGGATTATTATGAACCATTTGGCCTAATGCACTTTAACTGAACCATTGGAATTTGTTAACCTACCATCCAAAAGGTGATTGGAGGGACAAGATGACCAGAAAGGGACAAAGTGGTCCCGGGGTATCACCTCCAATTGCAGGAAACAATCATGTTGAAGGGCTATGTGTGCAGACAAACCATCTGAATCTTCTTAGTTAGTGCTTTTAACACAAGGTACACACGTTCCAATGTGAGTACAACCCTATATGGTATATGCCTTAGTTTCCAGACACTTGGGCTATCTCAGTATGTATCACATCTTCACAGAAACCATAGGAAAGCAACAAACAGCCAAACTCCAGTAGCTCCCTCTATCTATACAATCTGTAAAATGGGCAAGTATTTCTCATGATTGGGGCTACTATGTTCAACGTTGAAATTCAAAAAGTACACATGTAATGTCATAAAAATATAATTGATACATACAAAAATACTAAGGTCTTGTGTTTTATAATTGATTGCATCTTTCTTGCAGCCTCATTTCAGTTGTGGGGAGTCAGGAAGCATAGTTGCTACTTTGTTCCTTTCTGATTCTGTCTCCTACAAAATTGTACATTTTAGGTACTAGCTTACTTTGTAAAGTTTTATCCCTACATTACTCTAAATTATGGCAACAGTTGCTGGGGCTACCAAGAAAAGCCCATCCAAATTCTCCTCTGGGAATATGTTAGCTCTTCTAGAAAAACTACCCTTGGTGCCCTTGTCTTGACTGTGTCTACTCCATGTGGTACTAGATTTTGATTTCTGGGCTGTTCTTTAGTGTCTGGACCAGAATCAGGTGGAGCATTAATTTGGTCATCCCATCAGAGACACGCATTTTGCACAGACCCAAGGCTGACTGATCTGACTCCATCAGTAGCCAGACTGACGGAGTATGCTGTGACCAGGCTCCCTAGCAAGCTCCTGAGTCATCACCTTCATCTTTCTGCTCTTTACTTTCAGGGAGATGAGCTACACTCAGCTCTTCCTCATCTCAATCTTGACTGCACATCTAGCATGGACATGTCATAGGCCACTGTAAGGAGGGGCATAAAGTGACCTGAGAAGGAGGTGTGCTAGGACGGGCCAAAACAGGAAAAGAACTAGCTGAAAGTTCTGCCTCAGGTTGATCTTTCCCCTGAAAGTTAAGCTATTTCCCATCTTTAAATACAATTAATACACTTCGTCAGGGGTGTTTTGAAGTGGTGTGCTGAATTACATGTTTCATTGACAGATGAGATACTTTCTGATTTCCTGGATGTTGGAGTCTAAAAGACATCTTTCAACAAAGTAACCTGATGATAAAATCACTGATGGGATGAAAACCTGCCAGAGCCATCACCTCCTCCAAGAATCTTTCCTCTCAAAGATGTTTCAGCCCATACAGCTAGGGGAAACGGGAATGGGAGCATGCCTGCATGTTCTCTGGATCAACAAGGACTAAATCACAACAGGAGAACAAAACGCACACAGTCTCTGGGTCATGAAGCTCCTGGGCTATCCTCACTTTCCTAACACAAGACCAAGTGTGGGTACAGCTATGGGCTGGACCAACAGCCGGCATAGCCATCTCTACCTTTGTTGGTCATTTGACTTCTTTTAGACTTGGTCAACTCGTCTATAACTTCCTGCTGATCTTCAGATATTATCACGGAGCCGACGGAAGCACAGATGCTCACCTTGTGAACTGCAGCATTCTCTGGAGATAACAGGCATGGGAACGTAGGCTTGATTAGCACAGTACTAACCCAACTTCCATGTGCATTGGCTCAAAAAAGATGGTTTTGTATGCACGGTAGATTTTCTTACTTTAGTAGATTTTAGCTTCTTTGGTGGCCACTTATGTTGAACAAGACACATTTTGCTCACAACGAAAGGGAATATCCTCTAAAGAGATTTAAAGCCCAAACTAGAAATAAAACACTAATTCAAATGCAAATTACTATTTAGTATTTTAAACTTTAAAAGCACTTTTATTTCTTTACTTACTGTTATCCAATCCTGACCTTAAAGTGTTTGTATGGATATTCTAGTTTACTGCTATGGAACATGTTTGTATAAAGTGTGTTTTCCTTTTTTAAAAGTCTTCCCAATTGCCTTCTAGCACTATTGCTTTGAGAAATATATTGTGGGTGGTGGTGGTTGGGAGGAAGAACATTCTTGAGCCTCTGCCTAATCCACAAGAGGACCGCCATGTTTGAGAAGCAGCCTGTCACGCCGTGTGTTGGTCCATACTGAGCTTCCTATGGCATGCCGTACTCCCTGGGCTCACAACTCCATGGTGCTTGTGGGCAGCAACGTCTTAACTCTAACGCAAGGTTAATTGGAGCTAGTGAGCTCTCCATCTTCTCTCCTAGTCCAGGCAGTGGGGCCCAAGGTAAGGCCCTTTGGAGACCCTGGGATGTGGAAAAGACTCACTAATTCTAACCAGAGTCAGGGAAATCAACTCTCAGGATGTTCAGGTTTAACAGGAACTTTGGGGAAAAGAATGTGCAGAGAATGAAAATCATTCTCTATCAGTCTTGTCAGATTTTCCAGTTTAAAAAAAAATGATCCAAATACATGATGTTTTCTTAAATGTGTCATCTCTAGTCTACTTCACTGCCATAACGTGAATGCTTCAACTAAGCCTTGAGAATTTGGAGGATAATGGAAGAGGTGTGTGTGTGTGTGTGTGTGTGTGTGTGCGCGTGTGTGTGTGGTATAGGGTGGCTGCGTATCTGTGCATGTGTGGTGTTTTCTCAGAACTGCTTTCCTGCTGTGTTAAAGCTTATATCTTTCAAACAAAAGGTAATTTTACTTTACTAGCCAACAGTAAGTAACTCTGAGAAAAGTTTCTGAGTTTATATGTGACAAACAGATTCTTAAACGTACTTTGTCAGCTGGTCTGTAATCCCATCCTCAGGAGTGTGAGGCAGGGGATTGAAAATTAGCAGCCAGCTTTGTTTACAAAGTAAGTTCCAAAGCAGTCTGGGATGTGTAGAGACCCTCCCTGTCTCAAAGACATACAGACAGAAAAGAAAGGTAAGTCTATCTTATTTCGCAGGCCTCTAGCATGCAGCATGATACAGTAAGATAGACAGGATTCGTTAATTAAACAGGACACAATTTACCATTAACCTTAAGTACTTCCAGAAGCTGCCTAATTTTGGTTCTGTTTATAAAACGCCACATGACAGGGATTATTTTGAGATTATTTGATTATTTTAAGGCACTCTTTCAACCGTGCTTTAGGTTACATGGGATGCCGTGCAGCTACGAGAGACCTGAGTTCTGAGGAGAGGAGCGCTGTGGAGACCATGTCTTAGGACACTTCTGGGTTGCTGTGCTATAATGTCCCAGCAAAAGCAAATTAAAGGAAAGAAGATACATTTGGATTAAAGTTCCATAGGTGCACAGTCCAACATGGCAGAGAAGCTGTGTCAGCAGGAAGGGAAGGCTCGATGCCTGGCTCAGAGGCTTACATTCCCACTCAGGAAGGAGAGAGCGTACAGCTGTAGGGACTCTGGTGCATCAAGGCATGGCCTCAGGGATCCCCTTCCTCCATCAAGGCCCCACTTCCTGCAGGTGCAACCATCATCCCATAAAGCACCACCAGTGGAGGAATGCATTACCCACAGAAGACATTTTGTCTTCAGCTCACAGTGGGTTGCAAATGAGTGTACGCTCCAAATGGCATCACCAAGCATTGCGCTCACCTATGAACACAAAGACACAATCTGGGGAGTTTAGCTGACCAGTAAACAGATCACCAGCTGTCCTTGTAGATAGAAGTCCTTTGACCCAGTGACCTCACCTACAGGAAGAACACCAAGACTCAGCTGAGGTAGGCTGCCCCCTGGCTACAGAGCTGCCTGTGAGGGACTGAGAATAAAAAGGGGCTACCCATTCAAACGTAATAGGGAAATCTCAAAGCATGCTCCATTCAAAGTCTGAACAACTTACCAGCCTCTTAACTATCTCAGGGTCAGGAGATCAGCATGGAGTCTGGTGATATTTTCACATGTTCCAACAATTATTAATATTAGAGAAGTATCTCTTTTCAAAATGACCTTATACACTTTGCCCTTGTCACCTTTAACTGTCAGTTAGCCACAGCCTAGAGTCTTCCAAGAAGGAAGTCTCAATTAAGAGCTGCACAGATCAGATCGGCCTAAGGGCACGTCTGTTGGCAACACTCTTGATGTAGGCTGTGAACTGAGGTAAGAGGGTGGGGCCAATTGTGTTTTCTGGGCAGGTGGTCCAAGGATGTAGAAGAAAGCCACCTAAACACAGGCTTGTGAGCAAGGCAGCAAGCAACCCTGCCTCATGGGTTTGCCTTTCCGTTCTTCCTTTCACTCTGTTCCTGGTGTCTTTCAATGATGGGCTGTGACCATACATTAAAACCATTCCTCCATGAAGTTATGTATGGTCATTAGTTAGGGTTTCTAGGGCTGTGATAAAACATTAGGGCCACAAGCAACTTGAAAAGGAAAAGATTTACTTCAATGTGTAACTTATAATCCATCATTCAGGGTAGTCAGGGCAGAAACCTGGAGGCAGGAATGGATACAGAGGGCATGGAGGAATGGTGCTGGTTGGTTTGTCCTTCATGGCCTTCTCGGCTGCTTCTGATGGCATCCAGAGCCACCAGTCGAAGAGGGGCACTCCCCGGAGTAAAGCCAGGCCATCCCACATCAATAGTTATTCAAGAAAATGAACCATAGATCAATCTGATGGGGACGTTTTCTCAATCGAAACTCCCTCTTCCAGAATGACTCAACCAGCAAGCACAGTCATGGTGTTCTGTCATAGCAACAGGATGAAGCAAGGACAACACAGTTACTTAAATTCTCTCATCCATAGCAATCCCACTTCTAAAATGCACAAAGGCAGTCCTCTGCAATCGTTGCACATCCCAGCTCCCCTCTCTAGATGTGCATATGTTGACTGAGTTTTCTGTCCTGCCCAGTTCCCACAATTGTTAAGTCCCAAAGAAATCACACAGAGGTCTACATTAACTATAAACTGATTGGCCCATTAGCTCGGGGTTCTTACTAACTCTTGTAACAGATATTAGCCCATTATTCTTATCTATGTTAGCCACGTGGCTCAGTACCTTTTTCAGCAAGGCAGTCACATCTTGCTTCTTCTGTGACTGGGCAATGACTGTATCCTCTTCCCAGAATTCTCCTGTTCTCCTTGACCCACCTCTATTTCCTGTCTGGTTGTCCTGCCTATACTTCCTGCCTGGCCAATCAGCGTTTATTTAAAACATAATTGACAGAATACAGACCATTCTCCCACACCATTCATACTGTCCTTCTTCTCCACAGACAGTGACCTCTTTATAGATTTACAACATCGACTAAAAGAAGGCAGCATAACGCACTTGAATACAGGGCATGCAGTGCCATGTGTTGGTTCCCCTTCAACAGTCATGGTTGGTGTCCCTGTGACGGATAGCCTCCCAGATGACGGAGCCTGCACCAGCAGCATGCATATCTGGAGGTGACTCAGAACAAGGATCATGCTGACGCCATGTTCTCATTCTAGTGTGGAGGAAAAGGGAAACCAACCATTCATGCTTTAGGATTGGGTATCAGAGCAATTTGTCACTATGGCAACCTGGGCTGCCCTGACTGATGCAGCTTTGAGGTTCGGCTAACACTGAAGTCATTAAGTGTAAAGTCACCGTGTGCCACCAAAAGCTTGCTCATCCCATTTACCTGTATGCTAGTTAGTTGACTTTAACTAGTATGCCAGTCAACTAACTGGTATACAGGGAAATGGGATTTTCGTTGTTTTAAGAAAGGGATAATACAAATTTCTAAATAAAAAGATATTTATAATATAAAACAAATAGAAATGACTGTCATAAATCACGTGTCTAATGATGAGTAATCATGTTTTATATTCAAACACATGATTTATGTTCAACCACAGATCTTTCTTGTCTAATCTCCATCAGAGGTAATCAGTAAACTAATAGCATTAAATAGACAGTAGAAGAGTTCATGTAAAAAGAGACTTTTTAGTTTCCAAGCTTCCCAGACCTAAGTAATCACACAGAAACTATATTAATTACAACACTGCTTGGCCAATGGTTCAGGCATATTCCTAACTAGCTCTTACATATTAAATTAACCCATTTCTATTCATCTGTGTGTCACCCCAAGGCTGTGGCCTACCAGTAAGGTTCTAACATCTTTCTCCTTCAGCAGCTACATGGCATCTGCCTGGCTCTGCCTTCATTCTCCCAGCATTCAGTTTAGTTTTCTGACCTAGTTCTATTCTGCCCTGCCATCGGCCAAGGCAGCTTCTTTATTAACCAATGGTAATAAAAGATATTCACAGCATATAGAGGGGAATCCTACAACAAGTTAATGGCACTCAATGTGTACAGTCATATCTTGTGCAAAAATAAAGTGATGTTCTTATGCCAGTAATCCCCCAACACACATGCAAACATGCACATACAGACACACATGTGCATATACACAATGCATGCATACATGCAAGCACATATATAGACACACAGCTATTTCTACCTAAGTACTAATAATGTATACATGCCCAGGATCTTGTCCAAGCATTCTGATGTCTATTGTTTCAGTTAATCAGAAATAAAACATGAGGCAGAATGTTACTGCAGAATGCTTTCAGCCTTTGTAGAACAACTATCTGTTTAAAACCAGGGATCCTTTCCCCCTAAAAAGTCTCTCACATGTGGCTCATTCTGTTAATGTTTCTGGGGATTTTCTAGTTCTCTGGGCCCATAATAAACCCCTGATTCAAATTAATGGAGTCATTTTCCTAGGGTCTGCAGGATGTCGCGAAACTTCATGCATCACTCATAGAGAGTTGCCTCACGAGGCATATCAAGGCATTTGAGTGAGCACAGGACAAGCTGCCTCTGAACTTGGCAGTGAGCACTGTGATTGTATATTCAAATTGTGCCATGGACATTCTCAGGCCTTTTATCTTTAGCTCTGGGAAGAATGGAACTTCTTTCCCTCCACCAGCATTTGAAGACCCCATCTGCACAATAACCAAAATTGTCATGGGCAAAACCTGTCTAGTGCTTAGAAAAGAAGACAAAAAGTAGGGTCAACTGATAAGAGGAAAGTAAAGACAAGAGCCCTACAGTTCTTAAGTGAGTCAACACACAATGGTTGGTCAATCAAGGGCAGAAACATAGACCGAGTTCCACATTTTGATATTTCCCCCTAACTACTGAAAGGCTGTGCCAGTACTGTGTCCTGGTTCTGAAGAAGCACCAGAGAGTTTGGCCAAGGACAAGAATGTTATTTTTATCTTGGAGTTTGATTAAAGCAACTTGCCTCCCCTAAGAAGACTCCAGCCATCTGGAATGGCAGGGACAGTCACAGGTAAGGGCCATGGTTGGCACGCTCAGCAGGAAAGACCATCTTTGCCGACCACTTCATAGTTCTCATACGTGGATTACAGGGATGAAGATCTTGTCATTGCATTTTATAACCTGGATTTGTCAGGAATCTGTTATAGAACTGAATTCCCTTCTTAGCCCAGAAGCAGGCAGGAGAATTAATGCTAAGACAGAAGCTTACATCCCCAGTAATGGAGATAAGAGGCTTATCGCGTCTGTAAAAGTGCCCAAGTCTATCTGTGTGTTACATCCCCCTCGCTAAATGAGCTGCGGTTCTGAGTCAGAGGGGCTCTGGGTCGCTCTCTACCTCAGGACACACTGGCAACAGCATACCAGGGGATGCTGAAGGTCACTAATCCCACCAAACACACTTCCTGGAAATCACAGTAACAATTAGGATAAAGACAGCAAATTTAAAAAGCCATTGTGAGGACTCAAGCACTGCTGGTCACTCACAGATCAGCGACTTTTCACATAGAACCCAGAACTTTCTCCTACCTGTTGACCTCTGTGTCTCTGCTGAGAGACATGCTGGTCACTTTTACTGCTTAGACAAACACAGCCATCTATATGCAGGAATCAAGGGTCAACATCCATTCTTGAAAGTACAAGGAATGTGTGTATATATGTGTGTACATATATATAGATAGATACATACTTATACTAGTCTATATTTTGGCATTATTATACTTACAATATATCTTGACGATCTTTTCAAATAAGTGTGTATAAATTAAGTAGTCTTTTCAAAAATTAACAAACTAAAGCACAGATATTATAGATACGAAAAATAATATAATTGCATATAAGGAACGAAATGATGTAAGAGGGGAGGAAACTAATGAGACTATAAAACACTCAGCTTTGTTACAGTCTCAATTAGTAGGAATCATTTTTTCTAACAGTAATTTAGGCATATTTTCTTTTAGATATCTTATACTTGAATATTAACCATTATGTATTTGGATCTTCAGCCCTAAGTGGGACCTCTTTATCAGTGCGCCACCAAGGAACACGGTGAAAGAGGATTCGGAATGAATGCTAAGAGCCGGAGATAGGAGAGACGTGCTGTGGAACGCTGTCTTCTGGAGATGACATGGCAATTGTGTTCATGAACTCAGAGCAGCTGTGGTTCCCTACATACGATCTGCGTGAGACAAAGCTGGCCGAGATGATGAAATGGGTTGGGGAGATGCTAGTGGGACCCCATCTCTAACTGAAGCGGAGCTGGCAGTTGGCAGCCACTGAGGGGGAAGACACACCCTCTTTTGGAAGTGGAGCCACTAGCAGGTTTCTCATGCTCCACACAGTATATGTAGGCAGCTCTCATTGGAAGTAGCCAGCTCTAAAATATAAGAACTAAGGGGAAAAGAAAGAAAGGAGAAGAGGAGGAGAAACACAGTTGAGAGAAGGACATGCATTGGGAGGGTTCCAGGATGTTGGCAAGGGAAAGTGAGGGAGAAGATATGATCATATTTCATTCTTGACATGTATGAAATGCTCAGAGAAAGAATGAAAGGGGCAACTGCTTTTCACAATGCAGTGCTCTTCCGTTCTCAGATCGGGTTTTTTTGTTTTGCTTTTTTTTTTTTTTAATGCCTGCATTTGAGTAAATGCATGCAGTACTGGTGTTCCTGTGCTTGGTTTGTTTTGCTCAACACAATGCCTGAAGTTCTGTCTATTTTTCTACAAATGACAATACTTCATTCCTATTCATGGATGAGTAATTCTCTATTACACACACACACACACACACACACACACACACACACACAGCTTGGTTATTGTGACTAGCCCAGCAGTAAGCATGGGCACATGGGTACCACACACTGATCTCATTTGGTCACTCTATTTTGAACCTCCACATTGATTTTTATGGTGGCTATACTAATTCACATTCTTGCTATCTTTGTATAAAGTTTCCTTTTTCTCCATATCTTCACCAATATTGGGGGTTGTTGCCGTTGTCTGGAGAGTGTTTGCTTGATTGATTAGCTAGTTGTTTGATTGGGTGGTCATTTCATTATTTGGTTGGCTGGGTGGATGGGTGGCTAACCTGTTGGCTTTTTGATAATAAACTTTCTAAGGTGAAATGCCACATTCTTTCAGCTAAACTTTATCGACTCCAAAAATCAAAGGCAACGAACACCCAGAAAAGTAAACCTTGAAGGTGGCTATTGTTGGTTCTCGTTCGCTTTCTTTTGTTCCCAGGTGTGCAGTGCTGTGGAATTTTTGCAAGTGTCCATTACAGTTATTCAATCCATGCACCACTAGGCCAACAAACAACCCAAAGCAATCATTTTGGAACTCATAAAATCTATTATTTAACTAACACATTAAATGTCTCTCTTTGAACTAATTTAATTCTCGAGAGATAAGCTAACTGCTTGTAGTCTGCCCTGGGATGGCCCTTATAAATACAGAACAGAAGACCATCAGAACCAGAACCTGGTGGGAAAGACACTAAGTAAAGACGAGCTACAGCAAAAACATAGGCAGTGTGGTAGAGTTTGTGCTTAGGAAGAAGCCCACAGAGGGAATAAGAAGAGTTGATGGTAGAATTGTGTCTCAGAGAGAAGTATAATGTGTAACCAAAGACACCTTGGCTAATTAGCACTGTGGGTAAACTAAACAGAAAGCAAAGCATCATTGTTCACTAAAGAAGCTGTTTTCTAGATGGAGATTAATAATTATGTGTTCCATGTCTCCCTGATAAAGCTTGAAATACATGTTTTCCTTTTCCTCTTGTTATTTTTGTCCTGGCAAGGCTATCCTGAGTGAGACCTTTCTAGTATCCCTGTGTGGCATACACAAAAGTCAGGTTCATTCTTTCCTCCAAGAGATATAGGGCTCTTTCTGTAAGGAGGAGGACATGCACCTTCAAAAGGGAGCACCAGTTCATCTTATAAGACAAAAATAACCATGTCATGCAGCATACACACACGACTGTTGAGAATGTGCGTACCATGTACCCTTGGAGCGGTTACCCAGCTTCCTTCCCTAACACAACAAAGCCTGAGCCGAACGTCTCCAGCTTCAAGGTGCGGGGTGATTATTCACTTCATTACTTAGTAACTGGAAGTATAATTATCAAGTAATCTGCATGAACATAATTACGTATTTACATAGTCTTCGCCATGTAATTACAGAGGAGTTGGGTGATTATACAGTACCTCCTTGGAAAGGAAAGTGATACCAAAAAACAACCAAAACGAAAAAAAAAAAGAAAAAGAAGGAAAAAGAAAAGGAAAGAGAAGGAAGAAAATCTGCCTGATGTCTTTTCAGAGAGTGAAACATGACCCTCTAAGTCCTAAATCCTGACAGTAAGCGAGAACAATAAAAATCGCCTCAGCTGCCAAGTCTACAAAGCAGGGCACATTTTATGAATTATGGAATATGCGCTGTGACCATCCAGACACTTCATCCCAATAATGTTTGCTTTCTTAATTCAAAACGAAGGGGTTTTATATTTATCAGTATAATCATCTCTATCTAAGCCTCTTTTTTACCCACTATTAAAATCACGAGTATCTCTTTCATATTCTAAGATTCTGGATAAGTAGGTTAAGAAAAGAAGAAAATAAAGTTGAGTCGTATTGATCACTTGACAAAGCTCTGAGGAGTTCTCTCCACACAGAAAAGGAACACTGGGTACTTTTTTATTTAAAAAAAAGATTTAATGTGGATAATTCATAAAATGATATTCTAAAATTTTCAAAACCATATTGTTGCTTTCAAAATCTACTGATGAATCATTGCTCACCATCCGCTGTTTGGAAGGCTTCTGGGCACAGTGGTTGAACGGTGTATCTTGCGGAGTGAAGATGACCCCTTTAAGAAATTCTTTATCTGAAATCTTACCATAAAACAATTCATCCGGACAAGAAGGGAAAGAAATTCTTGTACACGTGCCACAGATGAGTAACAAAGTGCTCAAAAACAGATAAAACCGGCACAGATTGGAACTTCTGCTCATCCCAGATTAATCATTGTCCACGGTGTAGAAAAACGCATCCAGGACTTAATTTGTCTCCTGTTTATGTCTAACCAGCTTGGCAAGCAAACCTTTCTTGTTCTCTAAACACTAATATGTCCGTGTTTGTAATTTGCTCCTGTTTTTCATCGTTAGAACAACAGCTGCGGGTCAGTGACTGGAAATAAAATTTAAATATGAGACAATCAGAAATCTGGGCTTTGGGGAATACCCACGCAGAATAACACAGAACACATCATTATATCCTTACTGAAGAAACTGAGAATCAATTTTTACAGTTTTGCTAGTTTTATAGTTTGAATAGGAACGCCCTCCACTCCCAATAAACTGAAATATTTGAGTGTTTAGTCATTAGGGAGGATGCTACTTGAGAGACTAAAAGATGTAAACTTTGGGAGGAAGTCGGTCACCAGGGATGGGCTTTGAGGTTTCAGATACTCAAGCCAAGCCCAGTGGCTCTCTTGCTTCCTACTGCTTGCAGATCCCGATGTAGAACTCTCAGCTCTTTCTCCAGCACCATGTCTGTGTGCATGCCACCATGCTTCCTGTCCTGACGACAATGGACTACATTTCTAACCTGTAAGCAAACCCCAATTAAGTGCTTTCTTTAATGGGAATTTTTCTGGGCATTATGTCTCTTCACAGCAATAGACCTTGTCTAGGACACTGGTTAAAAGAAAAAACAAACAAAAACGATGGACTTCTTAATCCTAAATTTTTTTAAAAAGAAAGACCCTAATGTTTCATGCCTAGTCACCATCCGACTTTCTAAAGTTTGATCTCTTCAGGAGAGATTCTGTGTCTTCCTGGCTCTGCTAATAACACGGTCATCAAATGAAAAACTTGGACACCTGTTCTTGTCTGTTGCGATTCCAGGATACTCTGCTAACAAAATAGGAACCAGAATGGACCCCTCCTACCCCAGGCCCTGCATCTCACAACCTCACAGGCCAATAACACACATGGGCAGACAGGCAAGTCTGCTCCATCCTCTCCATATTTATAGCCCCAAGATCTTAAAACAGGTATCAATCTAGTTTTAAAACCACGATGGCTTCTGGGATGTGTTTCTGCCCACCTGTAAGGTAGACAAAATTTTGGAGATTTAGTGAGAAGGGAAACAGCAAAACCACTCAGCAAAACATGGGGGGAAGTAACACTGTGAAGTGCTACCTCCACATGCCACATTTATGAGATCGTGTCTGGTGAAGCAGAGGGGAATCTTCTGACAGAGATAGGCAACCATGTTCTTGCTCATTGCCTACAACATACATTGGACACGGTAGCTAAGAAATGCCCTGCAGTAAGAGATTATTTAAATTATTTAAACCATTTAAACTCAAAAATTTAAACAGGTTTAAAAACACTCAAGGACATTCATATAGGTCTAAACTTTTTAAGCAATTAAGTACAAGTTAATCAAAACATTAGGTTTTCTGAGTTCAGTTTTATTAAAATAATTGCATTTGTCCTATTTAATTTTTCTCATCTGTGATTTATTCTTTGCATTTAATTTAGTGGGCAATTTTGAATTGTTCTATGATATGACTTATTTAAAATTCTAAATAATCACAATTTTCTAGTTTATGCTCTTCATTTACATGTTAAGCAAGATATCTTCAGACTGTGAACCCAGAATTCAATTGCAGTTTTTAACTCTTTACAAAATTGTTCTCAACAGAAACAGGCTTTGTCAAAAAAAAATCTTCATGGGGAAAAACAGTCTAAATTAAACAGTCTGATTAACCTAGGTCATAAAAACAGCATCGATGCACAGCAAACGTGAGAGGCACACAGGACTTGTCAAGTGCCACCAGCCTGCCACTGGGATGCTCAGACATGCAATAATCATGAGGTGCAGTCATATTTGTCACCATTAATCACACAAAACCCATGGCCCGGGGCACACTTCCCAAATGTGACATGCTAAGGATCATTTTGTCAAGAAATGATGATGAAGCATCTTTTATTTAACATGTTGTTCAGTCTGCCTCATCATTTATAAAATTCATGCATGTGGCATGCAGAGCTGCACTTTGCTTTGTCCTGAGACCCCAAATCTATGCAGTTCAGTCTAGTCAGCGAGAGATACTCAGAAGCCCTGCTGCTGCTCTCTCTGTGGACACCCAACACCACCAACAACACTATCATTCCATACCAATCTACCAGGACGCCCAGACACTCTTCCCATTTCTCCTAAGGAAGTTTCCAGAAAACCGTGTCTCTCTGTCCACGGGGAATGCACACCAGTATTGTCACTAATACTCTGAGTCTGTCAAATAGCATGGTGTCCTGATAGTGGGTAACAAACAAGAAAAAAAGAGTCAATAGATATGAGACTGTGTTAACCAGTGTTGTCAACTTGCAGGATCTAGAATGACATCAGGGCTTGTCTATGAGGGAGTTTCTGCGTTGGATTTATTGAGGTGGGGAGATGCATCTCAAATGTGGGCTGGGGTCTGAGAGTGAATAACAAGAACGTGAGTTGAGCAAACTTTGACAGCTGCCCCCAACACTCTTACTATAACTTGATTGCCTCACTCAGCACAGGTTGGGGATGGGCCCCCAAAACCCCACCCCAGCTGAGGAGACTTGGCAGGTGATGATTGCTGAAGCAGAAATTCCCCTCTGTATGCTGTGAATGCCATTGGTGAATTAAAAAAACTGGCTTGGCCTGATAGGGCAGAGTAGAGCTAGGTGGGGAAAACTAAACTGGGTACCGGGAGAAAGAAGGTGGAGCGAAGAGAAGCCATGTAGCCCCATTGGAGACAGCTGCCAGAACATTACCTGGTAAGCCACAGTCAGGTAGCGAAACACAGATTAATAGAAATGGGTTAAGATGTAGGAGTTAGTCAATAAGAAGCTAGAGCTAATGGGCCAAGCAGTGATTTAATTAATACAGTTTCTGTGTGGTTATTTTGGGGCTGAGCAGCTAGGAACCAACAAGTGTTGGTGGGTTGACTCTAGGAGGAGTTGGAAATGAAGTCGGGGGTTGACATGACAAAGTACATTAAATGCATATATGAATTTCTCAAAGAATAAGATCAATAAATAAATAACCAAGAATTAAAAATGGATGTATAACATCCATTTTTAAGTTCTTATATAATTTTCTAAATCACTGCATTATAACCTATACATGTATATACATACATATATATGTTGCATGTGTATATATGTATATATTTGTATATATACATAAATAATATTGTGTGTATGAACATATATGTGCATATTCGAACACATGTGTGAATGTATGCACATGAGTACACTTGGCTCATATAAACTTTCTTGACACTCAAGAGTATATGAGGAAAATTGCCCTTCTTGTAATGAATCAGCCATATTTTATTCCTTCCTGATATCTTTTCACAACTAATCTATATTGAACATCTTGTCAGAATTCTCAAACCCTTGAAAAATAATAGAGTGATTAAAAGCTGATATATATGCTGCCCATGCAGAAGCAGAACCTGAGAAGACCAATGCCTGGGTTCCTCTGGTTGCCTGATGGAAAGGATAAGGATGAGGCTGGTCCCGAGGAAGTCATTGAGAGAAACGGGTCTTACAGATTCTCATTTCCAGAATCAATGCTCTCCTATTACCTAGATTTCCCCAGTCCCAGACAGGAGCTGGCGAATATATTCATATCAAGGGCTTGGGAATGGATATTTGTCATCTCAAGACGAACACATGTATCGTGGACCCAAACCAGCCTTCTGTTTGCCCGCTGTTCCCTCTTCCACACTGGAAATCTGTCAACTCCTTTCCCCACGGTGACCAAAGCTTTGGCCTCCTTCAGCTTTCAGCTCTGCTTCTTCACCTCAACCTTTATACATAACACCTTCCCGAGTGTTTCAGGAGGAAAGTGCATACTCTTCTCAAGTGTCTCTTTTACCAGCTTAACTTAGCTGAGTAAGTAATTCCTGTTTCCTCTCCAGTACCATTTCACGTCCTAATAGACATCACCTCCTTCCCCTTGCTTATCACACGCTGCTGTCAAACTTTCTTCTCCATGCCTACCATCTAGAAAAAGCCTTTATCACCTAACAGAGTTGCTGGGGTACCACACTGAATCTTAGGAAAAGTCCAGGCGTTGAAACTATTTCTTCTCCTGGTTCTAAATTTCAGCTTTTGAACTATGAGCTGTGACCTTGAGCCAGATACATCTATAATCTGCTGCTTAATCTTCTGTGAAAGAGAAACTAGACCTGATAAAATGATGGTGGGGATAAGACAAAAGTAACGTGGAATGGAAAGCATCACCCTCAGCGGAGTGGGAAAAGCTCAATTAGTAATATCTAGCATTATATATCACCATCACAGGCGGGAAGAAATGTTGACCCAAATGACTAAGGAGCCTTATACATCCAAGTGGGTGTGTGACTATTCCAGAAGAAACTGAATTTTCATAGTGCCAAAGGGTGACTTTTCTGTTTTCAATATTCTCTCTCCTGGCTCTATTTCATGGGTACACATTCATCCATTGTTTCTTTGTGAAATGACACTTTCTTTATTTCAAGAGTTTGACATTGGGAATTGAACACTAAAGTTTTCCAAAATCCCAAAGTAGCGCCTGCGTTTTCTAATTTTATTTGGCATAAATGGTCCCCCAGGTCATAAATTCTCTATATCGTCAGCTAGCTCTCCTCACCAGGGCTGTGGGAGAGATTTGTGTTATTGCTGACATTAAATCTACTCCAAACACCTCTTACTCTTGCTATAGAAATCTCTGTGGCTTTGGCAGCTTTTAGGCTTTTACCCCTAAATGTTTCAAGGCAGGATAATGTTCAGCGTCCGTGACAGCGGCCCACCCCACTCAAGCTTCTCGGGGAGCAAACACCTAGATAACCTCCCCACTCTCCTGCCTCATGCTACTCCCCTCCCGTGGATGGCATTGGTGATCTGAAGGACCCCATGGCCCAAAGTGGCATTGGAGTTGAAGAAAATTTTTCTGGGTTGTAAATGAGGATCTTACTTTACTTTTGGTAGTATAATTTCAATCTTAGAAATGTTTTCCTTCCTTGTCTAACTTTCCATCAAATGGGATCTTCTGGCTTAGAACTGGGGAAAAAATACAAACAGAAGAGCAGTTATCATTACAAAATAAAGAGTATTCTTCCAGGCATCCTATGGGGCAGTAAGCTGGACAGAGCTGGAGTATATGAGTTTATCCACAAAGGAAACCACAGTCCTCACTCGCTTTCCAGGAAAGTCAAACATGCTTCCTTCCCACTGTTAGACTGCAGAGACTTCTCGTGAGTTCAGCAAAGACTCTTGGGTATTCTAAACACACCTCTTCTTAGGTTGTTACCAACAAAGTAAGCATGTGTGGCAACCCTCAGACTGCCTTATGAACTTATCCAGAAATATGAATGAAAGCCAAAGCAACAGAAATGCAGGAGGCCTCAGAGAGAGTTGCGGGAAGCAAAATGGAATGTCACAGTCAGTATGATGGACGAGGACCACTGAGGCCCAGAAGACACCACTCCTGTCTCATGTTTAATAGGCGCGGCAGTCCCTAACTCCTTTTGTTTCTTCATCGATGTGAGACTCACAAAGTCCAAAGCAGAAGAGCAATTATCATTCCAAAGTAGAGAGCATTCTTCCAAGCATCCAACAGGCAAGAGTCTTGATGGAGCTAGAGCAGATTGTGAACTCACCCTACGAGATGGGTTTGTAAAGGAAGGTGATGTGGGAATAGTTTCTTATTAATAAAGAAACTGCCTTGGCCCATTTTATTGGATAGAAAATTAGGTAGGCGGAGTAGACAGAGGAGAATGCTGGGAAAAAGAAGCTGTGTGAGGAGTCGCCATGGTTCTCCCGTTCCAGACAGACGCAGGTTAAGATCCTCCCTGGTAAGCCAGCTCGTGGGCTACACAGAATATTAGAAATGGGTTAGAACAATATGTAAGAGCTAGCCATAAGGAACTGGAACTATCCGGGCCAGGCAGTGTTTGAAAGAATACAGTTTCCGTGTAATTATTTCTGGGTATAAGCTAGCCATGCGGGCGGCCGGGTGCCGGGGACGCAGCCCTGTCGCTCCTATTTCAACAGATGGCGCCCAGACATGATGGGCTAAATCCACTTAAAAACCTGAGAAGGCTTAAAAATAAGGGAGAGAGAGTTTAACACAGATTTTTGCTGTTTTGTTGGTGGCGTGCTGTAGAGAGATTCCTGATTCAGCAACAGCAGCAGAGAAAAAAAGCTGCGTCATTTTAAAGCACGGCTTCCTGGTGCTGTACTGCCAGCGTGAACTCTGGCTTTAAAGCATTTCAAGGCTTTTATGGGACTGGATGTTTCTGTTCCCACTTGGGATCGGAGGAGATTGCTCTGAGACCTGCCGATGGCTCAGCGTTCCCTGCCTGCACCTGGGCAGATGGCGGAATCAGGCTTAGGCAGGCGGAAGAGCATGGCGGATTCCTGCCGCCATACAGAGACGCGTTTTCAGACTGCGCAGTTCTTTGCATGTCAGATTTGGCTGTAACTTGGATGAAAAGAGTTTCTGTGCTGCACACTCAGTCTCAGAATTAAACTGCTGATTGCGGCTCCAATGTGAACTGCTGTGTGCCTGGAACTGTGCTCAGCTCAGAAGCACCAAATGACTCTGAGGCAGGAGTGGCTGCTCCATGCTGAACTGTGCTGATCTCAGGCAGGAACTACCGTAATTACCTTAAAACCGTGCAGTTAAGGTTTAGACTGGGCAGGACACAGGCAGTACCGTATTACCTGTAAATGGTGCAACTTAAGTTTTTAAGAAATGCTTAACATTTTAAGAAATGCTCCTGTATAGTAAAGAAATTACAGATTCACAATAAAACAGATTCAGACACTGTTGCATGAATGTACGTAGGCTTGGGAAAGAGAAGAAAAAGAATATAAAGAATAAAGTTAATGTCTTAAAAAGAAAAAGGGTAAAGTCTTTAAAGAGACAGAGTACAGAAGTACAGATAGTTATAGATTAAGAGAAATAAAGAAAAATAAGCCACGTAAAAATGGAAAATTCACAGAGAGTCTGGATTATGTACATTGTGTTTTCTTTAAAGTTTTTGACTGTGAAGGAGCTAAGTACAAAGAGACATTTCATTATATGGGCTGCCAAGCTAAACCAAAATGGATTTCATGAGGGTATTATGATTTCAGAATTTGGGTCTAAGGATATGATGCTTTGGAGAGGGTCTTCTTTTGTTTTTGCAGAGGATGAGACCCTGTGGATTGCATCTATTCCGATTTGGTATGATAGACCACGCCCTCCTGAAAGGTTGCTGTGAACACCCTCAAAAAATTACTTCACTCAACTGCCAACTGAGATGAAACTAGCATACAGGTTATACCATGAAAGACCTAATTAACGACGCCCCTATTCAGCAGGAAGCAGTTTGGAGAGAAAAAACTACGCCCATGTTCCCAAATATTGTTTACAAATGTTCTTTTACATTTAAAGGGGGATATGATATAGATATGAATAATTTGCATTGGTATGGATTTTATGGTCAATTTTGTTATATGTATATGTATTTTTGATCTTGATTAAGGTATTGTGATTGTGTAGTTCATTTAAAATGTAATGTTTAATTAGGAAATATAGGTTGTTAATGGATAATAGTCAAGCTTGTAGTCATGTTAGATTTTCTAGATATATAGAGATATATTTCAGTTAGATAGGCATTCTTCATATCTTTCAAAGACTGCAGAATATGGCATTTAAAATATTTTAATAACTTAGGACTTTTCATGACAAGGAGACACGTCTGCTCCTGGCAGCACCAGCTACTTCAAGAGGAAGATGGGCATCGAAGAGGATCCTTATGGAGTTGGATAGTCATTTGGGCAAGAAACTGCTCTTGCCTGGACTGTTGCATAAACTGGACATAGAACCCGCAGAGAGAGGACTACTGGACTTGCCTAAAGGTGAGATGGTCTTTCGGGGTTCCTGATTCATGAAAGAGTCTGCGAGACATTCTGCAGGACACAGCAGAAAATGACTGAACTGTCTTTGAAATTTCCTGCTTCATGGAAATGTATCTGGATACCATGGGCCTGTAGGCCGAAGATGGATGCCCCAACGGTACCAAAGAACTTTGGGTGACTGTCCAGGCAGCGAGATGTCTCTGTCATTTCTAGAGTTTTCTTATTTCTTGTGTACTTAGGTAATATTATATCCTTCTGGAGTCTTTGATGGAGTTGAAGAATGAATAGTTATAGTTTTCCTTAGTTATGGTAAGAGATAAAAGATATAAATATTGTAACTGTAATTCTTACTTGATAACTGTTTTGTTATATGTAATTTTACTGTTAAAGTTAAAGCCTTTCTTTTTTGTTTAAACAGAAAAAGGGGAAATGATGTGGGAATAGTTTCTTATTAATAAAGAAACTGCCTTGGCCCATTTTATTGGATAGAAAATTAGGTAGGCGGAGTAGACAGAGGAGAATGCTGGGAAAAAGAAGCTGTGTGAGGAGTCGCCATGGTTCTCCCGCTCCAGACAGACGCAGGTTAAGATCCTCCCTGGTAAGCCAGCTCGTGGGCTACACAGAATATTAGAAATGGGTTAGAACAATATGTAAGAGCTAGCCATAAGGAACTGGAACTATCCGGGCCAGGCAGTGTTTGAAAGAATACAGTTTCCGTGTAATTATTTCTGGGTATAAGCTAGCCATGCGGGCGGCCGGGTGCCGGGGACGCAGCCCTGTCGCTCCTATTTCAACAGGAAGGGATAAGTCTGTCTCAGAGGGTGCACGACTAGTGAGTCTGTCTGCCCTCCTGCAAAACCCAGAGAGCAGAGTAAGCCTGTGCAAAGGAGATGAGCAGAAACCCAGGCTGGGAAAGACAGCACAGGTTCCAAGAGCACCATACTGGGATTGAGCCTCAACAATGAGACGCTGGCACTGAAAACTCAGGTTCAGTTTGCACTGTCCTTGCATGTATCTACAGAGCACACAGGGGCTCCTTCCTAATGCATGAACCCCTGCAATACTCTGGTGAGCAATTCTCCCTTCTAGATCTGCGAACTCTGTGCTCGCTTGCAGATGCCCTGCTGGGCGTACACATATGTAATGGCCAGCTATGGACACATCCTCCATAGCTACCGTTGTAACTAGCAGTTCTGTGCTCTGTACTCAGTGAGCTTCCCTGACACCCAAATTCCAATCCCTTACCCCGGAGTCTTTCCCACAATACTTTGTCCAAATCCTACTCCTTGTTTTTGGAGTTTACAGTCTCAGTTAGATTTGTAGGCTCTGTTTGGATGGGCCATGCAAACGTGAATGTGACACAAAGTCTCCACATCCCATCAAGTGGGACCTGAGACCACCATCACAGGTCTTTCAAGTACAGTAAATAATATACAAGTGTTCCCAATGAAATAGCAAAGGCCACCATCATTAAAGGCATTTTTGGTCTTAGTATAACTACCATGCCTCAGTAGCTTTGCTGCTAGATCTGCCCTGATCTTAGATCCATATTCAAGAAATTGAGGGGTGTGTGTGTGTGTGTGTGTGTGTGTGTGTGTGGTGTGCATGCTTCTGTACTTTCTGCCTCTCCTTCTGTCTCTTCAAGAATAATGGCATTAATTTTGTAAGATATGTGTCGTGTTTTCAGAAAGAAGCAGTTTGCGAAAGCATTTAACAATGAAGGAGTTGGGGCAGGGGTTGGATTACACACTTTATATCTGGGATTATAGAAGCAGACTTAAAAGTTGGGAAAGGTACCAGTTCTGGGCCACAAACCAAATGTAGCAGCTGATAAAAATGCTACAGAAGAGTTTCAAAAGATAAAGACATTTTGGTTAATGATACCTCAAACTGCAACTCAAAGAGACAGAGATGAAGATATAGGGGCAGACACGGAGGCAGTCAGGTAAATGCAGATGCATAGATAAGGTGAGGGCAGGAAGGACTGGAAGCACAGCTCACTTCGTAAAGTGCTTTTCTGCACAAGCATGAAGACCTGGGTCAATCTCAACACCCACATACAAGCCTAACACAGCAGTACATGTCTGTAATACCAGCACTGGGGAGGTTAAAAACATGAGATCCCTGGAGCTCACTGGCCAGCCAGTCCTGACAAATCAGTGAGCTATGGGGTCAGGGAGATACCCTGCTCAGGAGAAACCAAACTATTGAGGATGACACCCAGCGTTGACTTCTGGCTTCCACATGCACAAGTACACATATGCACGCACACATACACACAATGACGGATATATGTGTGTATACACACACACACATATACATACAGTTCTGGATAAGCATGCAGATACAGATTTGGTGCAGGTTAAGATACAAATTCATGCATAGACATGAAGCATTCTCATATACTTTTTCCCTTTTTGTTTGTTGTTTGAGATAGGTTGTATAGCCTATCGCTGTAGCCCTGTTTGACCTCAACTCCCAGAGATCCACCTCCCTCTGTCTCCTGAGTGCTGGAATTAAAAGTGTGTGCCACCACATCCTTCAGATAAATTTTTTCAATAATTATACTTAAAAGGCACTCTTGTCTCTCCCACTTAGGATAGAGCTTCTCTTCCCTGAGGACCTGGAGAGGAACCTGAACCGTGTGGGAAGTACAGAGTGCCCTTGTGGCTTCATTATCAAGCACCTTGAGTCACTCCCACGGTGAGATCAATCTTGTATTTTTGGGCTTTGTCCTTAGTCATTGCTGTTATATTCTCTAAAAGTACTGTCTGTACAAACTGAGTTTTTATCGGTCTGTTTCTATAGAAGATGTTGTTCCTTTTAAATATAGAGCACAAGCAAGCTGCTGGCTGTGGCTCAGCGATGCCCCTTTGCTTGTCCACACAGAGCTCTGCATTGTGCCGAGTGATCAATACTCTCCCCTCTGGCCTTACATCTGGAGAAATGTGGTGTTCTGGAACATTTCTCAACTCCTCCTAGCACCCCCAAGCAGGCCACATAAGAGGCTTCCAGTGGCATGGAATGGGTTGAGCTTTACCCTTTGGGAGTCCTGTCCTCTGATACCTGCAGCGTTACCTGGAAACAAAGACTTTATACATGTAATTGGGGTATGGGGGTAAGACAAAATCATACCAGAGTGGGGTGTATCCTGACACCATCACCAGAGCCCTTGTAAAGAGTTTCATCACAGGGAAAAAAAACATGCAAACACAGACATGGATGTGAGGGTTGAGGGATGGTCATGAAGTTAGAGCCCAGCCTCTGTCAGAAGCCAGAAGAGAACACTGCCCTGCTCAAATTCAAATTTCCGAACTCCAGAGGTATCATGAGACAGAGTAGATTGTGTTAAGTGACCCATTTTTGGAATAACCTATTATAACAGCCGAAGGAAATTAGTACAGTGACTTAACTCAGGGGTCCCCACCCCCACAGAAGACCCGACACTAGCATGTTGCCTATTCTGAGCCCAGAGACATAGAGGAAGCAACTGGACCTGACATTCTCCCGGATGATGACACGATGATACACACAGCACCATGCCCATTCAGAAAACCTGCTCTAATACTCAGCTTCATGGGCCCACCTGAAGCTAAGACCTAGGAGGCCACCGCCTCCCTACTCCCCGTATCCATGGGATAAAGAGACCCCAAAAGCCACCTCAACCATAAAGCATACTCCACCCTCCATCCTCACTTTCCCAAACACTCCTAGAGCTCTGGGCTCTACCCTATCCTGTTTTGCTCGTCCTTCCTGACACCAAGCCTGTCCTGAGGTATAAAGAGATATTTCCACTAGGTAATAAATCAATTCAGCATCACAGGCTGACATCAAATGTGCAGACCCAGGGTTTCCCACCCCAACAAGAACCCTCACACCAACACGTTTATCTGCTACGCAGCCTGGTTAACCAGCTCCTTGCCTGGAAAAAGACTCCAATAACTGGCTAAAATGTTGGTGTCCTCTGTGCTTGCGTTTTGAACAGACTTGAAGATAGGAGTGTTTATCAGAATTATTTTCTTTAAAAAGGAGCCAGGAGGCCGGTATGATGACTCAGTGGGTAAAAGATGCCTGCAGCTAAGCCCACTGGCCTGAGTTTGATCCCCAGTATCAACATGATGGAAGAGGAGAATCAACTCCAGCAAGCTGTCTGACCTTCATGTGTATGACCGCATGTATGCACATATGCACGCATACATACAACAAGCAAGTATGCACATATGCACGCATACATACAACAAGCAAACATATAAACACGTACACTCACAGCGCTTAGAATCTTTTAAGGAATACTAACTACTATGCTGGGATATGTGCAGGGCGGGATAAATGCTAACATCTGGAGGCAATCCACCTTGCTTCTCTTGCAAGTTGCCGCACAATGCTACTTAGATCTATTTTTTCTGTGTCAGTCACAGTATCTGAGAACGTATTCTCTCACCCCTTTGCAGGTTCTTCTGCTAGTCTGTCTCAAAACAGGCCAGTTGAATTTCCAGGAAGAAGGCCATTAAGGGACTTGTGTTTAGTTTTATTAAATATTGACAAAGTGTTTCTGAAAACTTTATAGCTTCAGAAAGAAAGAAAGAAAGAAAGAAAGAAAGAAAGAAAGAAAGAAAGAAAGAAAGAAAGAAAGAAAGAAAGAAAGAAAGAAAGAAAGGCTGAGCAGGCCTTTCCCTGACACCTCTGGTTCTTGAAGAGCTCATGAAAACATTTACTGGTTATCGTTACAATGGGCAAAAGTTGGTATTTTTGAGTTTTTTCTTGTTTTTATTTTTGTATTTCTCTGTGTTTACATTTCCACAGATATGAACAGCACAAACATACTCAGAAATGTGTTAGTTGTTCCGTTTCCTTTTCTGAAAGAACTCCTCCAGCATCCTTTCTCACCACCCTGTGCACGAAAGCACCTGTCTTTTCCTTGCTCAACAACCCAAGCGCTCGTTTGGGAACCACGTGACCTGTGCAATAGGTAATGAGCCTGAACCAGACCCAACCTGAAGCTCCATCAATATGGTTTTATTGTTGAAATTTCATATGCTCTTCTGGAAAACAGATCAAGCATCCAAAGATTAAGATATGGCTAGAAATACTTGGAAGGAACCCGTGACAAAAATCATTCAGGGAAAAAATAATGATTTCAACACACCACATACAGAATTATCTATTTTATAAAACAAATAAAAAGGTAAGTACTTAGACATGTCTTATGCAAATTCATCAAAGAAGGAAATGCGTATGACAATTTTATGACTGCCAGGAAAGCAAAAATTGCTTTATTTTATATTTACAGTATCTTCTGACAATGCCACAATGAACATATATTTATAATTAAATGATTAAAATAAGTTTAAATTATAATACAGCTATTGAAACATAAAGCTGCAAAAGTATTAGAGGAGGCTTTGTCTAACTGCATATTTTAGCCAGAAGGGAAAAAAAATCAAGTCTAAAAGAAAGAAAATAGAATATTTTCAAAAACACTAAATATATTGGAAAAGGAAAGCCCCTGCCATTGATCATGACTATTTATGGATAAACACAAGAGAATCAAAATTCCAAAACAAGCGCTGACCCTTATCGGTTTGTTCTTATCATTTAGATCTGTGACACTGTACCTGATGCCACAGGCACTTCAAAGTAAATAAAGGTTTGCCAAGGACATAAAATGTAATAGGAAAGCCAAGCTAATGGGAGCAAAAAGCTTCGGTTTTTAAGAGACCCAAATAATAGGTATCAGCATCAAAAACTGCCTAAAGTGGACTGAGTACCCCCCTTGCGAATACATCCTCTGACTTCCTCCTGCACATTGGCACTGGCCCTTGTAAGTTTCAGTGTGATGTCTTTTTGATGGAATTTTCTGTTAAACATCAGTATTGATCTATGTGTGATCAGATCTATCTCATCTGACTTTATAGAACTCAATTATCTTTCATTATATGCATAGTATAATGTAGTGGCTCGCTCTCGCTCGCTCTCGCTCTCTCTCTCTCTCTCTCTCTCTCTCTCTCTCTCTCTCTCTCCCCACTTCTTCTGGCCCCGCATTTCAAAGTATCTAACCATATAACCAGAGCATGTTCAAATGTTTAATCGTGCCCTCGGCACCACCAATCAGCTGAACTCCTGAACTGTTCACTGTCAGCCGCCCTGCTCTTCCCTGGGCTATTCTTGGCGGGTGGCCCTTACTCTTTCAACCCCTGTTACCACTGCTAAATACTTTCTCTTTTATTAAAAAAAAGGAGGGACATCAAAGGTATTTTCTTAACCACCTGTATAACAAAAATAAATCAATGAAAACATAAGCCAAGAATCAACATCACTACACTCTGAACTGAGCTACTCTGGAGGCTGAGGCGGGAGGAGCATAAGTTCAAGGCCTGCTTAAGACTACGTAGAGGGATTTCAAGGCCAAGCTTTGCCACGTTAGTGAAACGGCCTCGGCATGCCGTAGCATACATGAGGTTTTAGGGCTACATAAGAAAGAGAGTTGGGGGTATATAAAATATGTCATATATGTTCTATGAAGCAGTGAGTTTCTCAGTAAACATAAGGAGGTGTTTGGCTATTGTATATGCCAGTCCCATTACACAAGGCAAGCTGTCAATCATCCCATCCTAATTCAGTATCCCAGTCCTGCAGGGATGCCTTTGAAGTGTTCAGTCTAGCTGGATCTGTATCCCACGTCTTGGGTAACTGGATTCTCTTTCCCAGCATGAGTTTCCCTCCTTCCCAAAGAGAAGCTTATTTGATTCAGCCAATTGCTACCTCTGCTCAGGCCTAGATGTCTCTAACTCTCTACTACCCATGACCTGGAAATCCCTCACATGGGCCTACTTCCTTGCCTTTCCTTTAGCTAATGAACCCGAATGTGCCTCCCATCCTGTCATTGTTTCCACTACAGAGAGGCCCAGGAAGACTAGAGCTGGTTCTTGCTGAGTCTGGGATTCCAAGAGGCAACATTGCCTTCAAGAGAGAATAAAGGCTCTAACACATTAGTTAAATAATGGGAAAAATTACCAAGAAATTTTAGAAAATACTTGGAGGTTGTTCTTCATACAGAGGTGGTATGTAAGTCATACTTATGACCAGAATCAAGCTTTGTGTGAAGCGAGCCTTTACGAATCTATAATCTGTCCGGGTTTGAGTTTTGTTGTTATGGAAGAGAACAAATGAGTCTGGACCCTGTGGTAACTGTGATCAGTACCTCTCCTCTGTTAGCATATGGAGAACATCAACAGCATCTAATTGATGTATGTGCTCAGCTTTACAGCATCCTCAGACCTTGCAAACCCACCAACCTAATTACTCGTGTTAATATCATGGTCTTCTAATTATTCATTATCCTCCCATGCACCCAGACGTTGCTCTTGTGCTAAGAACTCCTGGGTAAGAAATCTAATAATGCATGCAGTGGCTAGGCTTGACTAGACAACACAAATGGTGCTAATAATTCAAGTTGACCTTTGAGTTCTGTTTGGCACACAGGTGTGCCTGCTCCGAGCAAGTGAAAAGACAGCTTTGCCGTATTCTGAAGCCTCTCAAACCTGGCAGGCTCACCATCCCGGCTCTGCCTCACGCTTCTCCACCACCTTCTTCACCAGTCGAGAGACCAGGTGTGGAGTAGTTTGCAAAGGCGGGCATGGCGTAGCTTCAACTTTCCCCAGGGTCATCTAATTTTCTTTCCATATTGTCCGCGTGCCTCCAGCCTGAGACTTTTAGCCATGATTCTCTGTTGCTGCTCAAGTCATCTTTCCAGAAGATAAGCACTATCACAGCACATTCTGCTCTGACATCCTTCATTGGTTCCAAGATCCCAAACGGCTTAGAGCAAAACACAATGAGTGTGATGGTTGGGGTGTGCCGGCCTTTCCTCCTTCTCTAGGGTTGTTCCCCACTGCACTACAGACCCCTGGCACCAAGCCGCCCACTCCAGACACCTCAAGCCCGTTACCATGTGTGAGCGTGTCTAGCTGTTTCCTGCTTTTATACATTTTCTCTTTTCTCTATTTGAAATGCATTTTCCTGCTCAGTCAACACAGGAAACCACTATTGTTACACCAAAATCCTCCCTGCTCAGGGACAGCGGCCACCCCATTTGACCCAATGCTGTGCTCAGTTTGCTCCATCTTCAGTGTTGGGCTTCCATGGCCACACCCCCTACTCCTCCTAAGACACTGGATGGCAGTTAAGGGTTTGTTTGTTTGTGTAATCATACCCAATGCCTAGAACATTGTAGATGGGCTTATTAAGCGAAGTAATGAATGAATTTGTCAATTATTGAAAGAAGTGTAGTATCTGATCTATGGTCGTAGTCCTGGCTGCGGCATAAAGCTGCCAGTGCCGAAGCTAGATCTTTGCTTGATGTTTTCATTTGGTTTTTATTAAGGCCAGAGGCGCAGTGTGGAAAAAAAAAAATCAAAGTAGCCACTAATCTCCCTGAAAAAAAAATCCTAATTTTTCCTGCCAGTTGTTTTACTGAGTCTCCAGACTGCTCGCCAGTGTAAGCCATAAAAACTTGTAAAGACACTAGAACTGAATCCTGTTCCAACTTGCCCTAAGGCGCTGAACTTAGCAAAGGATAAAATGAGAAGTCCATTACACACAATGGCAAGGAAAATTATCTAAATAGGATGAGAGTTGACCTAGACAAAAATACATTTTTCTCAGAATTCAAGATGAAAAAACAAACAAAAGAAAAACACTATGAAATATTATTAACTGGCTTTGCTGATGTGGTTAGTTTTTCCCAGGCTTGGTACCAGACACCATTAATATACATCTAGGAACTCTGGACGGCACCGAGAAGAGTTTTGGCCACGGCTATACCATTTTGAAGCATCCCGGCAGTTTCCCAAAACCATAGCCATCAGCATTCCAAGACTGAGGTGCTCTCCCAGATCCCCACCCCCTCCTCCAGCAGGTCCCTGATCACAGCCTGCCAGAGGAGCTGCTTCTGAATCTCTTGATAGTCTTTCACTCGCCGATCACTCCTGTGGTTTCGTTTCCAGCAAAGACCAACCTCAGGCCTAAAAGAAAACTCTCAAACCTCTACACAAACCTCTACAATCTTCTTCCTATCTGTCCTTTCACAACCCAGCAGGCAAGCAGATAATGGGCCATGACTTGTACAGTCCCCCACCTTTGCAGGTTTCCCTTCCAAATAAAAACTTGCATTGGCTTCAGTAGTTCATCCCCTTGTCAATCTTTCTTTCCCAATGACCTTTTAAAGGGAAGGGCATCCATTCCTAGTAACATGTCTCAACGCTATCTCACAAAAGTCACGCTAGAGGGGAAGGAAAGCCATGAGACCTTTCTTCGGGTGGCATGGTTTGTTATCCCATCATGAAAAAAAAAGAAAAGCTCACCCTGGAGACTTGCCAGTGGCTCACAGTCTCTGGACTTCTACAGTAACACGCTGTGATTTTCCACGTGACAGGAGCTTAAACTTCTAAGGAGCTGCCAGGTAAGATGAGATGCTTGGACTAAAACAGCACATTCCAGCTTCTCTGGCGCCCAAAGGAGGTGTTGGCCTACCCTTCCCTACAACAGTGCATTCCACACTGATTTGATAAGGAGAAAATCAAATACCCAAAGGTTCCTTGACCCGTGAGATTGTTTTGACCCATATAAGTTACATATGTTAATTATCAGTCTGCTTTGTCCCACAGACATGCATAGATATTTATGTAGGAAACCATCTGTGAGTTTACTAGAGCTTAATATTTGGTTCTCATGTTGAAAAGGAGAGAGTGATCAGGGCTAGGATATCAAGTCTCTCTGTAATTTATACTGGATTTCCATTTCAGTACAATGACCCTATGGAATTGAATATATGCGTGTTTCTTCTTTTTTGGTTCTATTGTTGTTTTCTTATTGTTAAAAAGAGCTTCCAAATATAGCCAACTTAGTTAAAGTCAAAGAATAAAAAACAAATTGGAATAAAACATCACTCATTAAGCAAAATCAGAAACAAAACCTTTGCTGGACAGTGATCCAGCCAGAAAGCTCACGCTCATAACACGGGCTGTAGTGACCCCATAACACATCACCAAGAAATGTTAGTGATCTTGGGCAGCCTGAATGGCCATGCCGCCAAGTCCTCAAAAGGAATTCTCTGAAGGTAAGGGTCCTGCTTGTGTTCACAAAACCACCAGCAAGGATTTCACACAGTACACTTTATACAAGCAGAAATGCCTGCCAGCTTTACTTTGAAGAAAATGCTGGTCTGTTTTTAAGACTGCAAATTGGATTATTAATGAAGTGAAGAGCTAAAATATACTTTCCTTTGTATCTTTATGTTTTCAAAGTAAATTTGAATTTTTTCCCAAATATAATCAGCTGCTAATGAATATGATGTGCAGAATTTACTGCCGTGCAGAACTCCATGGTAACAGATTTAAAGTTGGGAAAATTACACTCTTTAACTATCAAAATAGGAGAGAATATTCTCTAACCCCACCACACTACCTCAGGGAGGAGTCCTCCTCGTTCCTCACATTGTAAAATATTAAAATCGGTATTTAATATGCTGAAAATTATTACTGTTAAGATGCTTGTCACAGAACCAAAGTATGAAATATAATAACTATTTCCCCTGAAACGTCTGTTATAGATAAGAGAATACACTGAAATTAGGATTTCTTATGTTTTCATTTTTATTTTATGCATATACACATTTGTATGTGTATGTACCATATGCATGAAGGGTCTAAAGATGACAGAAAAGGTCATCAGATCCACTGGAATTTGAATTTCAGGGTGGTTGTGAGGAGACAGGACTGAACTCAGATCCTCTGCAAGAGTAGTCAGTGGTCTTAACTGCTGAGCCATCTCTCCATCCCCCAATGTAAACTAGGATTCCAGCACGTCCACCCAAAGCCTCATCACAAATCAAAAAAAAAAAAGCTAAAAAACAAAAACCCTTAACCTATAAGCCAATAAGGAGTCTCCAGTCTGAGCCCTCTTCAGGCAGACAATGTTCGGCTGCTAAGAGGAATTCTTAAACGAGCCGCACATGGGCTCTAGCTGCTCCCGAATCACCAGAGGCGTACGCCGAGAAGACGCTCTATTGATTCGAGACCTTGTTGATGTTTCTCTAAGTTCATGCAGAAATAAAACAAAGGAGCAAAATCAATATCCTATCATCCTGAAACTTGTGGTAAGAGATGCTAACTGCAATTAGAATTCAATCAGGATAAACTTTTCATGGGGAATTTCACACAGGGCCGTTAAATGGACACACTCAGAAGATATTGAGACCATTGGCTTCTCTTTGCTGTCTTTCCTTTATTCTACTAATTATTCTAAGTTTTGTTCAGTTAAGAGCAGGAACAATTTCCCTGGAGAAGGACAGACTGTGGGAATGTCACAAGACAGAGAAAGAAAACACTACAGATCCAAGATTTAAGAAAGGTGACTTTAATGGGACCAGTTTATCATGCCTATAACTTGTCAATCAAAACTAAGTTCTTCTTGTATTAACATAAAGCATGTTTAGGGGAAATATAATAAAAAAGGGGCTGAGTCTAGCTGAGGAGGAGCTTAGCAACTACTCTGAGCAAATGAAAGACACTATGATAAAACAGAGAGAGGGAGAAAGGGGGAGGAACAGAGGAAGGGAGAGAGAGGAAGAGGAAGATTAAGATAGTCTGCTCTCGACCAATAGAGAAAACAGAAATGCAGCAATTCCAGAAAGCTGTCTGCATGGTAAGAAACGCTACTTGAAAATGTGATAATAACTGAGAAAATATCCCAATATCTATTCACCAGCCAATAAGAATATAAACTATGAAGTTTATTAATGAGTTCTCATTGTAAAAACTGAGCCCAAAGAGAGGGCATCCACCAAGAGATGACCAAGACACCAGGAGTGCCTGGGTAAACCTCTGTGAAATTATCCTCTGTGAGCCCAGAGGACACAGGACTGATTCTATCTGCCATGTTTAATATTGACTGTCACATTGACAAGAATCTGCAGCTCACAGGAGACAAACTTCCAAAGACAACTGTGAGGATCATTTTAACTAGCTTAACCTCTGGGCACATCTGTGAGGGGTCGTCTTGATGGTCGAGGTTGGAAAACACCCAACCTAAAATGTCTGAGGCAGGAAGAGCCACCTTCAAGGAGGCAGCACCACTCCCTGGCTTGGGTCCTAGATTGCACAAAAATAAGGAAGCTAGCTAGGCAGGCGCGTTCCTTTCTCTTTTCCCTGACTGTAGATGCAATACAACTAACCGGCTCAAACTCCTGTCATTGAGACTTCCCCACCATAATGGACTGTGCCCAGGAACTGCGAGGCAAAATAGACCCTTGTTCCTTTAAGCTGATTCAACCGAGGTATTTTATTGCAGAAACAAGAGAACTAAAGCAATTGCTTGATGCCATACCGATGGTGCTGTGGCCATGAAGCGTAAACGCCACCCCAAGCTTACACATCCGTAGTCATTTGTTGGTGGGAAGAGGATGCTGGAAAGAATGGGAAGGCAGGACGCACACTTAAAAAAGAAGCACCCGGGTAGCAGAAGTCTCCATTTTCCATCTGTAAATACATTTCGGGACCCTCCTCTTGAGACAGACACCAAAGTATGTAAGCTCAAAGATGGCCTTGTCGTAACTCCTTTCCCTTCTGAGATGTTCATGAATTGCCTAGGCTGGAGTCCTAAATGATCCCACTAAGAACTTCATAGGTCATTTGATTAGGATATCTAAGTGAGCAAATAAACGTCTTAGTAAATTAGGCATAGTTAAATGTCCTAGTAAAATAACAAATATGCTAGTTAGTAGCCCCGTATCTTAGCCAGTGTAAAGGGCGTGGCCGATCCTGTCTCAGCCCTTATAGTCTTTCCTGTTCTTTTGGAATGGCACTGTTTCTAGCTGAAATGTCTTCCTCTGGTTCATGTGGTTCAACATTTACTTCCCAGATGGTGGGCTGTGTTTAAGAAAGTTGTAAAAATTTTAGGATGTAGAGACGAGCAGGAAAACGTGGGTTGCCAGGTCTTAAGGTTTTATAGGCTGGCCTCACTCCCTGACCTCAGCCCCTGTTTCTGGGTCTACGGAGATGAAAGCAAGCAGCCACACATTCCTGTCATTTACGCCACCACCCATTCCTAGGGCCAGGCCTTCCCGACCCTCCAACTCTGAACCCAAGTCAACCCTTCCTCCTTTAAGTTGCTTCTGGTGAGGTATTTGGCTCCAGCTATGTGAAACTCTCTCAAACATAAAGAAATCTTGTCTGTCTGTCAACAGTGTATTACAACTTGAAATGTATATTCCAAATACCATCTCCCTCACCTGTGACAAGATTGCAAATTAAAACCCACGAAACTGTTAGTATGCTTACCAAGTCCTTTGGAAGTCGGTAGAGTAAAATTCATTTTACTTGGCACACAAAAAATTTTTGTGGAGTCTATATAATTATAATTACTCATACAAACTACTTCACACAGCTTCTTGTGAAAACAATACGATTGAAAGTCTGCCATTGTGGTGGGGAAAGGAAAAGTATGTTTATGAGATCGGTCGTTTGGTTGAAATCACAATATATGTAAATCCCGGGCCCAGAAACGAAAATACAGCTAGGACTTAGTGAAGTCAGAGCTTTGAATTGTATCACACTGATTCTCCTTAAAAGTTCAACTCCTTTTGCTCAGACAGTGAGATGAGAAAGTTCCCAACATCACACTTCTCATCAATCAACCAACCAACGTAGGGCAGGGCAGGGCCAGCCCAGAGATTCAGAATCCCCTCCCTCCCACGGGCTCTTCTCTGTTGGGCTCTCTGGCATTGCAAAGAGGACTGGAATACAGACGCGGCGACAGCTACCAGTTGGTGACACATCATGGTGTTCTCAGCCTCACAGCCAGCGACATCACCAGGCTCAGCCAGCAGCAGCATCTGGAAACAGGAGGTCTCCGCTCCAACCTCCTAAACAAAAACTTCTCAAGACGGAGTGGGGTTAGCATGCTCTCCACACAACACAGGTGTGAGATACAGAGACAGAAGGTATCAACCTCCTCGGCTGATGGGGACGACAGCACAACAAAGGAGCGTGGGCCAGAGGGAGCACTTTGAATCTGGTTGAACAACATCTTCAGAAGTGGGGTTGCCGGGTGGCAGTTCTGCTTTCCAGCTTTTCACGGAATCTCCACAGTTGTCTATGATTAAGAAGTCTTCACGTCATCGTTTGTGACAGTCAACAATGAAGCTCACTGCAGATGTCTTTCTGGGGAAGATTGTCACACTGTCTGACACAGCACATATTCACACTCACCCCTCCGTTCCTAAGCCAACCCCCTGCAGACCCATGACCACCTCGAACACACAGGACAGATTTACTTCCTCTTAAACACTCTGTATTCACTACTCCTTTGTGAGGAATAAATATTCCAGAACTCAGAACTTGCCAGGCCACTTGCTTTTGGCTACTGAGACCTCACTGTAATTGCCTCTTCCTCAAAGAAAAATTCCCAGACCACACAATCAACAAGGGCCTTACCTCTGCATTTCAGAATTGTGCTGTTCTCTACAATGTTTCTTCTTCTTCTTCTTCTTCTTCTTCTTCTTCTTCTTCTTCTTCTTCTTCTTCTTCTTCTTCTTCTTCTTCTTCTTCTTCTTCTTCCTCTTTTTATTCTTCTTCTTCGTCTTCTTCTTCATCGTCTTCCTCATCTTCTACTTCTTCTTCTCTTCNTTCTTCTTCTTCTTCTTCTTCTTCCTCTTTTTATTCTTCTTCTTCGTCTTCTTCTTCATCGTCTTCCTCATCTTCTACTTCTTCTTCTCTTCCTCCTCTTCCTCCTCCTTCTCTTCCTCTTCCTCCTCTTCCTCCTCCTTCTCTTGCTCTTCCTCCTCTTCCTCATCCTTCTCTTCCTCCTCCTTCTCTTCCTTCTCCACCTCCTCCTCCTCCTCCTTTTTCCTTTTCCTCTTTCTCTTCTTCCTTTTCCTCTTTTCTTCCTCTTCCTTCTCTTCCTTCTTCATCACTTTACCCTCTTTGGACAAACACATAAACTTCAGGAAACCAGGAACTTTATCAGCCTGGAAAACCACGGTATCTCACCCATCAGCACTTCATCCTGAGGACCTTTCTAAAATGAGGTTGTCCTCATTTTTAGAGAGGACCAACTCAGGCAGGGAGAAGAATCCCGATGCATGGCATGCGGCTTTAGATGTTTAGATGATAGTGTTGTGATTTGAACTCTGGAAGCATGGCAGTAAAGCTGAGCCTTCTAAACCTCTCTAAAACCTCTCTAAAAATGAGGACCAATAAATGGCAAATACCTATTCAACCAATAAATACACCACCATCATCTCAAATATCACACCAGCAGGGGATCTTTTCAATGAGAGTGACTGAAATCATTTCAACCTAAATCAGAGTGTTCATGAAAAGATACAAGTCTATCTCAAAGAAAATCCAGTATTATTCCATCTTTGGATCAATTAGAATGTAAGACTGGACTCTTATCCCTTTGCTACACTGGTCCCCAAATATACAATGTTTCCAGGGTCCATTTACCAGAAAACATGAAGCCAATATGTGGTCTTCTTCAGATCACTGCAAAAGGAATTAGTTCATAATGATCCCAGCTCCATAGTTTCCAGAGCAGTCAAGTATTGACCCAATCACATGGCATTCCAGAAATGGCAGAAAGTAGATACAGAAGGGGCTCCATAAAGGGAAGTTCTGTTTTATTAGTGTATAATCTCATCAATAACTCTTCAGGCTTAGAATGAGAGGATGGAGGTCTGAAAGGGAAGATGAGGAAAGTGAGGAGCTGAAACAGGCAGAAATAGCCTTCAGTGTAGCCGAGCAGAACTGAGCCTGACCACCGGGTATGCACTGATAAGCACTGAGTGACAACATGCTTCTTGGGGAGAAGGCTCAGTTTTACTGCCATGCTTCCAGAGTTCAAATCACAACACTATCATCTAAACATCTAAAGCCGCATGCCATGCATCGGGATTCTTCTCTCTGCCTGAGTTGGGCCTCTCTAAAAATGAGGACAACCTCTGTAATGGTTCCTCAGAAACAGAATTTTCTACAGGGCCCAAATAGTAGCCTATGCTAACCTTCTACTAGCCACGTTATCTTCAGATTTTATATCTGAGTGATTGGCAGAGTGTCTGGGGCAATCTAACCATCAAAGAAAGCATCAATGCGACAAAAGTGCCACAAACAGAACGGTTGTCGGAACAGACTAACGAGCCATCTGCGAATGTACCCTGTCACCGGAAATGCTAGACATCCTTCAGTTTCTTTCAGATACATTTCCACACATTAGTGGAAACGCTGTCATCCTGACATACAAGTGGCACTCGTCGGGATATGTGTGTGGGTTTGTGTATAAGAAAGATAAAAAGCTTTTCTTATAAATGGACATGTGGTGAGATCAGATGCCACCGTCTCACTGTTCGTCTCCTCCACCCACACACGAACGCTCGAAGGCATCTCCTGAAGGACCCGTCCCTCACCAGCACTCACTGACAGTCTTGAGCACCCACTCTGCAAACAGTCAAAGTCAGGAGAGGCTACCTCAGACAGAACTATGCAGAGACATACTTTAAATGAGCCTGGTTCTTCAGTTGCCGCAACTAGAGATGATTGATGACAGCCTAGGGAAAAAGGAGGAGAAGCACATGCATCTAGAGAAAGTAGTAAGGTCACTCTAAAACTGTGTGGGGAGCTGTCTTTACAAAGACCCAGCAGGAGCATGGGGGTGGGGGGGCAACCCAGATAGTTCTCTGTCCTTACTCTTCCTTCTGAAAAGATCCCACCTTCTACAAAGTCACAATCTGGTTTGGAACCACACTGTTAGGACCACAGGGACTCTACCCACAATACATTCACTTGCTCACACATGCCACCACCGAAACGAGTGCATGTACCACGCCTGTATCCATGGCGCGGAAGAGCCCAGACGCCGACCTACATGAGTAATCACTAACAACCTATGACTTTCAGTTCTGTGACTCTACACCAGATACACACAGAGCTAACCACACCTACTGTGACCACAGTAGCTGGGGCAGCAGACATCAAAGTCCTGATGGAAATGCTAGTCTGAGGGAGGCTGTGGCCAGCAAGAACTATCACATTCTCAGGGGGTGACATACACTGTCCAGGAGCATGCAGCTACCTGATAAATGGACTGCTGTCCACAATCCTCTACCCTGAAGAAGAAAATCACCCAGAGACCATCAAAAAGAAATAAAAGATTTCAGGATTCTGTTATCTTTTACCGGCTTTAATTCTCTGATTTATTAGTCTCCACATGGCTTGTAAGTTTTGAATGCCTGCCTACCAACGGGTCTCCCCATGCCAAGTCTTCCCCTGCTTTCTCCTAACCAAAATACAGATGCAATCCAGTGCATGCCGAGTGTGCACCACAAGCTTCTGTGCTCACTTGAAGTTTCTGTTTGCAGTGGCGGTTTGAGCTCTTTCCTTCTCAGCCTCAGCCACTCGGGCTCTTTCTTCCTCTAGATCCTGAAATTCTTCAAAACAATTTCAAACAGTAAATATTTTTATGGTCAAACAGAGGCGATATGTGTTTTTTTAAGTTTTAGAAGCTTTAATTGCTGTTACAAATTGAAACATACCCACATTAATAAAGCGCATGTGTGGATAGAACAGAATCTGGTTAAGTTGCTGCTAGCTGAAGGCGTAGGGCTTTCCATTCAAGCTGTAATAATTTAAAGTGGTTAAAATAAGGAGCACTAAAGCGTGAGGTTGCCAATATCTTTTTTTTTATACTCAATAATGTCCCATCACAGGAAATGTTCTAGCTTTTAAAGAGGGGCGTTGGGTTTACCGTCACAGGTGAGAGCTCAGGGAATTACTGACCTTGACTTCTTAAGGCTGTTCCAGTTTATTTCTCTGTTGCTACGATAAAACACTGACCAAAAGCAATTTGGGGAGGAAATGGCTTGTTACAATTTACAGCGCATCACTGAGGGAAGCCAAAGCAGGAACCTGGAGTCAGTAACAAAGCAGAGTCAAGAAGGAGAAAGCTGCTTGCTGGCTTCCCCAGAGGCGGCACCACTCACAGTGGGCTGGGTCCTCCCACATCAACTGTCAATCAAGACCATGCCCTCCACAAATCTCCCTGAAAGCAAATTGAGGCAAGCGCTCAGTTGAGGTTACCATTTCCCAGGTGTGTCAAGTTGACAACCAAGATTAGCTAGCCATCACACAGTCACAAGTGACTATCAGCGACAACACAGGTTCCTTAAATCAGTGGCCACAGCAAGTTCATCTCACTTTGTGGAAGCCACCAAGGCCCAAGAGACTACCTAGAGCTGAGAAACAACTGCATCTGTGGGCATGGTTCCGGAAACAGGCAGCTCTTGCTCTCCTGGCCTAAGCTCCCGTTGGCCGTGTTTCACAGGGTTGCTGGATGCTCAGTCACTGATACATTGCTATCGTCCACTAATCTCACCAACCCCTCTGGAGCATGGCTTTGTCTTCAGCCTCTGATGCACTGTGTTCCTCCTGAGGAACTCTGCGAAGGAGACTCTTTGTTGAGGGAGTTAGTTTGAAGTTCCCATGAAAAAGGGTTTCTCTCTGTCTGAGAATACAGAAGAGTCAAGATTAAATTGTCACTGGTGGTCTGACTAGAGTGTGTGCTAACTCCACACCACATGAGATCACAGACCCCCAGCCAGGAACCTGCCAGCCATCAAAGTCACATTCACAGTGGTCCAAGGTATTAACTCTCTGCCATTCCTGTTCTCTTCATATAAATAAAAATAGGAAATGAGGTTAATCTTCAGCCATGATCAAATTTGTGTTAGAGTTCTAGCAAAGTTAATACTCATTTTACATTTTTCCATATCAGTAGCTCTACAATTACACCATTGTTAAAAAACACGTGAGCAGTCACAAATAATAAGCAAATAGCTTTATTTTTAAAGCTAATAATATTTTTATTATTTAACAAAGTGTCCAAAATGACAACCTAACTATGACCCCTACACTCAATGAAAAACTGGAATTATTATTAGCAGCTAAGAAAGACAGATAATGAGGTTGCGGAGTTGGCTCACTCAGCAGACTGTCAGCCCTACAAGCATGGCACCAGGCTTCAGTTCTCAGAAACTACATAAAATGTTGGGCACGGTGGGTAGCGTCATGCTAGTAATCCCAGCTCTGGCACAACAGAGACTAGCTTGGTTTTGCTAACCAGCTAGTCTAACCTAAATCAAAGCCGCAGGTCAGTGGAAAAACACTCTGTTTTCAAAAAAAAACAAGGTAAGATGGTACTGGGGGGGGGGGGGCAATGGTCCAGTGTTGACGTGCAGCCTCTACACACACACACACACACACACACACACACACACACTCATCCCTGCACACACAGGGACACACGCGCACAGCTGTGTGAGTGAAGAAACTTTTTTCTGTGATGTCTCCTTTTCCTTGATATTCTCCAGAGGTGTCCAAGCAGCAGAACACAGGTTCTAAATGCTAACAACGTTGTCACAATGCATACCAAAGCATGACGAAGCTTTTCCATTGCGGGCTTGCCCACGAGCTTTGCTGCACATCCCCAGCAGCTCAGAAGACCAGAAATCCATTTCGTGTTCCTAACTGGATTCCTGAATATCTCCAGACCCAGGAGGAGGGAGCATCTCTGGTTTCCACTCAGCCTCGTGCTCGAAGTTTTAAACAAACGTGTGAGGTTTATTCATGAATCTCTCACAGAAAGCATAAAGCATACTAACCATTTTTAGGAAGTCAGTGGATAAAACCACTGCACCATTTATTTGTACGGCTCTTATCCCACTTAAATAGGATTGTGTGTGTCAGCCCCTTCTTGTCTCCTCACCCAGAATGCTGAATAGCAGTTCCTGCCTCTGTCAGACCAGTTTAGTGTTAAACTACTGGTGGATTAAGAGCTACACTCCATCTAACTACCGCCTGTGACTAAAATTGTCCTATAAATATGTAGAACTGTGGGCAGAGATAACATATTTTACTATTTACCAGCGTAACAGCTGCCATAATGAAGTCCCGGGCTTTCCATATTGGACCCAGCCTCAGGGCGGGTGGAGTAGAACTGGGTGGGTTTGCTTACCCGGCCCTCTGAGACCCAACTTCCTTGCAGCTAGCTACACATGGTAGTTAAGGCACAGACTCTCCTTGTGCCACTAATGCAGTCCACATTTGCTGTGATGAGCCAGCCACGTATCGTATTATTTTGAGCGAACACAACTATTGGCAAGCAAAGGGTCTCATTTTCTGAACCGTTTATCCAGTTGGGGCCATAGAAATGGAATTTTCTAGAAATTACTGTCTTAGGATGTATTCATAAAGAGACTCTTATAGGAAAAAAGCTATTATTGCTACCCAGTCGATTTTCTTACTCTCTTTCATGTAATAACATTAAAATAATTTATATCTTAAAAATTTTAATTTTCTAACTTCATTAGGAAATTTTAATCATGCAATTCCAAGTTTGTCCTAATTTAGCAAGCATTCATATTTTATCCAAAGTAGTTTTGGTTCAATAATCTGAAAAAAAAAGAAAACAAAAATGCTTTCAAATCTTTATAACCAAAGATGCTTTTATTTAAAGTGAGCATTGCCAGGAGGGAGCCATTCTTCACAGTGCGTCTTTGTCAGGGGAAAAGTCTAATCACTCTGCGACCCATTTCACAAGAGTTCATAACAGTCAGACATACGTGACCTTCCAAAGTTAGTTTATTTTGGATTATAGCTTGATTCCCCCAAAGGTTTGGTTATTTAACAAGGAATTACTACTGACTTAAATAGGTTCACAGCAGCCCCTAAGTGTGCTGTGTCTGCCACACCACACACACCAAAAGGCCAGAGAACCTATAAACGTGAGACTCATTTCAGCCTGATTCGCAACGGTTTCCAAAATGGCTCCGCTAATCCTCATGCAGCGACCCCCAACCTCAGCTCAGAATCAACAAGATCTTCGGCTCATTTCAGCTTGAAACCTGAGAAAATCATCTCACACTCTGTTGGGACCCCAAATGCAGCTGTAAGCATCCCTCGGAGACCCACATGGGGTTGGTAGGCAACTCAGTAAAGGGGTTTTATTAGCATTTAATTTATTTAATTTTGAAAGGATTAGATGAAATGTTAGCATAACCTACTGCAATCCACATTCTACAGTCAACAACCCAGTGCCATTGCCTCTTCCAAGAAAATGACCGTGTGTTTTGGGAATGACTCTGTATGATCAACATGTTTTGCAGCACTGGGGGGGGGGGTGAGAGAAAGATGAATCATTTGAGGTTTTTTTTTTCAGCTTACTAGCTATTTAATAAGCCAAGACATCAGTGAATCACACAACCTGTTTAAAGGCCAACCTATACCACTTTCTCATTCCTATCTAAACAGAAATTATTTTTCTCAGTTTATTACTGAAGTCTCTGCACATGGCTATGCTCACGAGGACTCAATCCTAAATACAAATGCAATGTAAGAAAACTTTCAAGTTATAATTGAGTATGTAACAGAGTTTTCCTAACTCAGAGCTCAGTAAGAAAAGTATTAATCCTTTCAATAAGGCCCCTAGGGCTGAGTCTTTAGGAGAGAATCCTGCCAGGACCTTTATAGATGGTATCTCATGCACACAAATAACTCTGATGTATGTGTTTCTTACGGCTCTCCACTTGGTGAGCCTGCCTGGTACTTCACATCCCCTTGTATGATGGACACGGTATCCAATAGATTGTCTTTCCAGTAAGAAAACTAATTGTGAATTGCGAAAAAGGCCCACAGAAAGAAAATGGCCTGCCGGGTCCACACAAACCAGAACTGGCCTCGGAGGCACAGGAGGCTCACGTCTCTGTACAGTGTCCATTTAGGCAGGCCTCTGACAGTGTCGAGCCTGCTGCCAACATCAGCGGCATGCCAAGCCTATCAGTGGTCGGGCTGGCAGCCCTGGAATAAAACAAAGACCAGATTACTGGCCTCAAATATATCAGGAGGGAGGAGCCCCTGCTTAGGAGGCATTTAAATTATCTTTCTGCTTTTCCTAACAAGATTACCCATAAGAGCCCCTCCTGAAAAAGCAGCTTCTTCCTCCTTGCCCTCTGAGGGCCTTGCTTAAAAAGTTCTGGGTGGAACTGTTTCTAATGTTCCCCAACATATCGCTTGCTACTTACTGTTGGACAGCTGAGAATCCCACTGAGAGACTGAGGTGTGGCACACCCCTCATCCAGACGTTTGGCCACCTTCCTACATTCAGGGGCCAAGCGCTCTGCCACGAATCACCACAGTGTTGTGCTTTCATGGGTGTGTGCATCTACGCAGCACGCCCATGAAGAAAACTGAGGATAATAGTCTACACTACATAGGAAGAAGAATGAGCCAAGACGTCAAGAGATTTGCTGCTGGGTTTCCATCCTATCTATCACTCTATCACCTTCCCACATCTGAAGACAGATCTCATAAAAGCTGCCAGTGAGACCACAATGCCTCAGCGGTAAAGATGTGATATAATGGGGCCTTTGTTCTTGATGTAGGATTTCCCTCTATATGCTGTGATTACCATAAATGAATATAAAAACTGCTTTGGACGTATAGCAGGGTAGAACTTACGTAGGCATGGAAAACTAAACTGAATGCTGGGAGGAAGAAGGGCAGAGTCAGAGAGAAGCCACATAGCCCTGCTGGAGACAGACGCCAGAACTTTGCCGGTAAGCCACTCCCATGTGGTGACATACAGATTAATAGAAATGGGTTAAATTAAGATGTAAGAGTTCGCCAATAAGAAGCTAGAGCTAATGGGCCAAGCAGTGATTTAATTAATACAGTTTCTATGAGATTATTTTGGGTCTAAGCTAGCCAGGAAGTAACAAGCAGCTCCCTGCTACAGTTCTAGATACAGAAACCATCATTCACCTCTCCCAATTGCATGTGTCACCTAGAAAAGCAACCGGTACACACCTTGTCATGGCAGACAGCTTCTTCCTGTGTGCCATCCACACACTACTAACGATGGTGGCTTAGGGTTACTATTGCTGTGAAACACCATGACCAGGGATAGCAACACATAAATCGCTAATTAGGAAAATGCCTTATGGCTCTATCTTATGGAACCATTTTCTCAACTGAGTTTCCCTCCTCTCCAGTGACTCTGGCTTTTATCTACTTGACACAAAACTAGCCACACAATTGATCCTTTGTCAACTTGACATGTGAATGTCATCATTAAGAAGACACAACCTTTCCTATTTATTCATCCTCAAGATCTCACATCAATATGAACATAACAGTATAAAGTATCTCAAATTTTAAAAGCTCCACAATTTTTATCACTTCACTCTCTTTAAAATCCAATGTCTTAAAATTCAAAGTCTCTGAACTGCAGGCTCCTGTAACATCAAAAATAAATTAAATACTTTCTTATCACACAGGAAAAAAGCAGGGGTGCAGTTACAATCGGAGCAAAGCAAAACCAAGCTTCAACTGTGTAAATAACTCAATTACCAGTTATATGCGATTCATTCAAAGTCTTTTGGGTTCCTCCAAGAGCCTTGGGTCACTTCTCCAGCTCTGACCTCTGACACCAAACACACAGACTATCTGCTAAGCTCGGTCTGGCTCCATCCCACACCTACTGGTGTCCTTACTGGTCACCCCATGGTACTGGGTGTCCCCAAACTGTTATAGTCCTCTGTTCCAATGGGGCTACACTTTCACCAATAGCCTTTCTGGGGTTCTCTCTGTGAGTCAGCATTCCAGCCCTGACACACAGTGCCAAGGCTCACTCCTCCCCATGGTCCTTCAAGTCTTCAAAACCAGTACCATCTGAGAGACTCTTATACCATCAAGTTCAGCTGCCAGCAGGAGACACAACCCTGGCTGCCTCTAGAACACAGCTTCTGCGTGCTCAGTCTCAGGAAATACTTCCCAAAAGACTTCATCTCGGTGATGCCCATCTCAATCACCGCTAATTTCTCAGCTCCAGGTAACCAGCATCCATTGTCCCAGCAAAGCAAAGGTTTTACTTTATTGGTTCTAGTCTTTTTTAATCATAGCTGATGTTCCTTTGGCTTCAGAGGAGCAGACATTACAGGTTTTTCCACACAAATGGCCCAGTAGAGACTTTGCTTCCCTCTGAAACTTCACAAGTCCAGGCCTCCGTTGTCTGTACTGCACACTGTCCCTACATTATATCTCCCAAAATCCTACATAAGAGCTCACTGAGATCCAAACACCCAACGGCTTTTCTAGCCCAAAGTTCCAAATCCTTCCACAGTCCTCCCAAAAACAACACGATCAGGTCAGTCACAGAACTACCCCATGACCCTGGTACCAACTTGTCTTAGTTGGGGTAATGATCCCCATAATGAAACACCATGACCAAAGCAAACTGGGGAGAAAAGGGTTTATTTGGCGTATTACACTTCCACATTATAGTCTACCACTGAAGGAAGTCATGGCAGGAACTCAAGCAGGGCAGGAACCTGGAGCCAGGAACTGATGCAGAGGCCATGGAGGGGTGCTGCTTACAGGCTTGTTCCCCATGGCTTGCTCAGTCTGCTTTCTTATAGAACCCAGGACCACCAGCCCAGGGATGGCCCCATTCACAATGAGCTGGCTCCCTCATCAATCACTAATCAAGAAAATGCCTTACAGCTGGATCTCACAGAAGCATCTTCTCAACCGAAGTTCCCTCCTTTCAGATACCTATAGCTTGTGTCAAGGTGAATAAAGTTAGCCAGGACAGGTGGTGAGGAGAATGCAACCTTTCCAAGTGCTTACAATTGTGTCCGTTAGTTTTAGGACAATAACACTCTCCTAGTTTGCCTTCTGTTGCTGTGGGGGGAAAAAAAAACACTGAGCGAAAGCAATTGGGGAGGAAAAGGCTTATTTTAGCTTGCACTTCCAATACAATCATTCCATCCTTGAGGGAAGTCAGAGCAAGAGCCCGGAGGTAGGACCTGAAGCAGGGCCAGGCAGGAACACTTACTGGCTTTCTCCCTCTTACTTGCTCATCTGTGTTTTTTATACAGACCATATCTTCTTGTCCAGGGATGGTACTGAGCCCTCCACATAACTCAACAATCAATTAATTATGTCATGAACTTGCCCATAGGCCAATTTGATAAGGGCAATTCCTCCACTGGGATTCCCTCTTCCTGTGTCTCTAGACTTGTGTCCAATTAACAAAAACTAACCTAACGTTTTTCCTTTTCAATACCTAGTCATCCCACTCAACTGGGGCTTCCCAGGAAGAATTAGGTGAGACTCTCCACCATCATAGGAACTGCCAAGTCACCCCAAATCCCCTCCACTTGATACTAGAGAGTATGAATTACATCATGACCACACACAACCAGAACCAGCAGGAGTAGCAAGCTCCAGGTCGTTTTTCGTGAAGTAGACATTGCCTAGAAACCCTGCTACTTAAGAAGACAGAACAGGGGGTCCCAAAGTGCAGACACACATCAGCTCTGCTGCCGAGGGTTACATTTCTAATGTTAATCCCAAACTGCTCAGAAACATTATTTGTCTTTAATTATTATAATATTCCCATTCAATTAAAAATTAGGTGTTGTAATTCAGACTTTTAATTAAGTGAATTAACTTTTGACATTTTCTTGGAAAAAGATGTTCCCAATGTGCTTATCCCCCCTACACACACAAACATCTTTACTGCAATTAAAAATTCCCTAGTACTTTTTAAATACTTTGGTAAGAAATAGGCAATATATCACAGCATGTGAACCTTTTTTTCCCTAGACAGAGTCAGGTACCACACATTTTAGTACAGGGTAAAAATTTGTATGGAATATGAATAACTCTCAACAAGAAAGCTGAAGGTGGCACCATGGATGTATAGCAACATCATTTTAACTTCTTCTGCCTGGTTTCTGTCACTTCCAAGTTTGGTGTACCATGGCAGAGCCTTCTCATGCCTGCATAGGCCACTTTGCTTTCCTGTCTCCACTGTAAAGGCTCTACACCCATGTTTCGATTGTTTCTCTCATGTGAGGAAAAGTTGACTCTCAGTGAGCAAAGTGCAGCTGAGGGAGCCCTGAGGACTTAGCAGAAACAAGTGGCAGCCCTAGGGTTTGCTGGGTAATTCTCCCAGAGTACCATTGTTGACCATCATTGAAAAAGCAAGCATCCCTGGATAGAGACCCTGAGCCTGCATCCCTGGATAGAGACTCTGAGCCTGTATCCCTAACTAAAGACTTTGAGTCCACATCCCTAGATAGAGACCCTGAGCCCATATCCCTGGATAGAGACCCTGAGCCTGCATCCCTAGATAAAGAGCCCGCATTCCTGATAGAGACCCTGAACATCTCCCTGCTTTGGTCATTGCAGTGTTCGTTCGTGATGTGCACAGTTGAGTCTCATTTTTAGAGGGATAGCACAGCCCTTGAATTTTATCCGAGGGAAACAACGAAGCTTTCTTTACCTTTTACGCAGGGAAGTGTCCGTTCTGACATCTCTCTAATTAAGACATCACAGCTCTAAAACCTGTTCTAATCCGTTGCCTAGGTACAGAAACTTCCAGATATAAGAGCAAGTAGTGAAGTATGCTCTGCCTCTGGATCTGAGCCCCACCCTCACACAGACTGATCCCCCACCCACTGACTGAACCCACCCACCCACTTCCATCCCAACGCAGAATGATGCCCCTCTCCCCACCCCGACTTCCATTCCGATGGCATGATACAATTCAGAGCCATAGAGAATTGATCTCTCACGATTCATAAAATATTTGCCTCTTCCGAAGGAGAAAAAGAAATAAAGTAATTGGCCATGTATTTGTGTTTGTGCCCATTTGAAATCAAGTCCTTTGATATGCAATACCGATCCTATCATCGTGGAAAAGGAGAAAAACATTTTAGAGAACTCTCGAAAAATAATGGTTCCACTTCATTTCATAAAAGCCTGAAAGCCGGAGACGTCTATCTAGTCATTCATCTCTGAAGTCACCTGTTCAGCCAAACATTCTTAGCTGTGTATTTGTGGTTTCCAATGTTTGCCTTTGTAATAAAACAATTCTAACCTTATGGGGCCGTCAGCTCGGCAGAGGGAGATCAGCTAACTAAAAGCTTTGGCTTAGGTTTTTAACAATGCCATGGGGGGGGGGGGGATGAAAAGCAAGATGGGAACAAGAATAACAGGCATTCAAACAACCTGAATGAATGAATATGAGAAAAGAAAATTATACGACAGAGGCCATTGGATCAAGGTTTGAGATCCTATCAGCATTCAAAAACTAAGTGGGTTGACACTGGCCAACTTGCAGCCAAAGAGACTGATGAAAATCATACCCCAGCAGCCTGACCGTATCTGAGGGCTGATCTGCTAACTTGAGGGTTAGTAATGCCATCCGTTCTTCACCCACCAGAAGCCTTTGTGTGGCTTTGACTTCCCAGGCCCCTTGAAGAAACCCTGTCATAGTTCTTATGGACTTCATCGGCTGTTTGTGCTAACTGGGAACCATTTCCTATGGTTAATCAATACAGTAAAAGAAATGAAGCATGTCATGGCCCCAAATCGATAATTGAGAAATGACTACCCGAGTTGTTGAAGGTATGACATTCCTCTTTCAAAAGCACTACCGTTTGCAGTCTCTGCATCAGATACTTTTTGAGAACATATATAAGAATGTGATGTGTGCCCATCATCTTGTTTAGCTTTTGCAACAATATTGGGTGCGGGGTGACCTATGATTTACACTGGGAGCATCCCTGAGTGTCCTCCTGGATCAGCCTACTCTACCAATGTTGAAAAGCTTTTCAAATAGTATCTCAAACTTCTCTGGCTCCTTTTTTCCCAAGGCTTGGTTGATGAGCTTTCTTTGGATTCCGAAAGGCACCCAAATCTTTTTACCAAGTCCTCTTATGTACAATCAGTTTCTGATTAAGGCTTGCACCATTAAGACTTATTGGAGCAATTCTTATGAAGGAGAATAAAGAAAACATCCCCCAGCTCTATGAGGAAGTCAAAATCTAAGAGACACACACATGTGTATGAATCTCATCAGAGGTTTCTCCAGAGTATGGAATATGTTGTCAAAATGTAAATGATAGGACAGTTCTACTTAGGGATTTCAGAGCAAGATCATACACATCTGATGGATCACAGAACGCAATTTGCTTTGTTCTCTGAAACAGCTGAGGATCCCCTATCACATACGATGTGAGGACCACATACCCGAGAGCCGGGGAGACTAGCCTGCGTGCTGGTCTCAGGGAAGGCATGTGTACTGGGAGCTTCCAGAGGTGTTTCACGTCTTGATAAACTAGGAATGTGTAGAAAGCAAAGAGTGGAGATCACACAAGCCAGGCAGGCCTGAGCATGAAGATCGCCCTGCCTGTGACTCTGGGTGTTTGAACAACAACTCAAAGTCCCAGTACCTCAGGTTTCGCCTTTGTCAAAAAGTGCATCAAAACTGGCCTGCATCTATCTGTTGAAAGATTCATAAGAAAATGGCATCTAAAGGATAGTTGTCTGATGTTGACAGGTCTCCCTGGTTAAACTCAAGGTGCTGATGGGACTGCATTCCTTTCCAGGCGGTAGGGGGAGACGGCCTATTCTTGCTTTTCCGGTTTGTAGCTGCTCCCTCTGTTCTGTTTAAGACTCAAGGCAACATGGCTATCCATGAAATTCACTCATTTTCACTGTGTCTGTGCCCCTCTTTCTCTTTCTCTCTCTCTCTCTCTCTCTCTCTCTCTATCTCTCTCTCTCTCTCTCTCTCTCTCTCTCTCT
>NW_026067909.1:32080112-32138412 GCF_014885135.2 Alexandromys fortis | reverse complement strand
TATATGTGTGTGTGTGTGTATACATATATATGTATGTATGTATGTATGTATGTATGTATGTATGTATGTATGTATGTATGTATTTCTTGAATCCAAGTGTCATTTGCAAGGACCCTGAAAATTTAATCTGGATTTCCTTAGATAACCCAAGAGAATTTCCACTTTTCCAGGCCAGTTGATTGACAACCTCGATTCTTGAGCAGCTCAGTTTTTAAGCAAACTAGACTTTGTAACAAGTCCTCCATCCCCAAAACACCAAGATAATGACCCCAATAATCATTATAATTTTCCCTTACCATGGAACTTGACATGCTCACTTGTTCCAAAAGCACAGCATAAGCATCTTTAGAATGGCAATGCCACTTGTTGGCCCCAATAAGTAAAAGGTCTCAATAAGTTACATCCATACTGATTTACTTATGATTTATCAATATTGGAAAGCATTTGATTACTCCCCAGATTATGTGGGAGTGCATGCATGTGTGCATACACACACACACACACACACATGCACGCACATGATATGGATGATGTGTACCCAAAATAAATTCTATATAACATAAAGATAGAAACCCCCAGCCTTCATAACATTTTTTATTATTAATTATTTGTTTCATTTATTTTATGTACCAACCACAGTTTCCCTTCTGTTTTCTGCATTCCATCTACCGTCTCCTCCCCCATCTACTTCTCTGTGTCTGTTCAGAAAGGGGTAGGCCTCCCACGGATATCAGCATAGCATGGCACCTCAAGCTGAGGCAGGACCAAGCTCCTCCCCTGCATCAAGGTTGGGTAAGGTAACCTAGCATGCGGAGTAGGTTTCCAAAAGTCAGTTCGAGCACCAGGATCAGGTCCATGAACCTACTGCCAGGAGCCACACAAACAGACCAAGCTACACAACCATCACCCACGTGCAGAGGGCCCAGGTCAGTCCCATGCAGGTTCCCTAGCTGTTGGTCCAAAGCTGGTAAGTTCCCATGAGTTCAGGTCAGCTGTCTCTCTGTGGGTTCCCCCTGTCATGACCTTGACTCCCCTGGCTCATGCAATCCCTTCTCTCTCTCTTCAACTAGACTCCAAGAGTTTGGCCCAATGCTTAGCGGTGAATCTCCGTATCTGTTTCCATCAGTTACTGGATGAAGGCTCCCCGATGACAATTGAGGTGGTCACCAATCTGATTACAGGGGAAAGCCAGTTCAGGCACCTTCTCCACTATTCCTAGAAGTCCTAGCTGGGGTCATCCTTGTGGATGCTTAGGAGTTTTCCTGGCACCAAGTTTCCCCCTAACCCCAGATGCCCCCCATCAAGACATCTCTTTCATTATTCTCCCCGCTGCCCTGCCCCCTACCCAATCCCTCATGTTCCCATCTTCCACCTTCTCTCCAGCCCCAGTTCACCCAGGAGATTTCTGTTTCCCATTTCCAGGGAAACACATGTGCTTGTTTTTCTGTTCTGAAAGCCATCTAGTTCTATGTGTGGACATCCGATTAGTATCCTACAACCTGCCTCTTTATTTTCCCCATCACCCTCACCTAACTTTCTCAAGCTAAGAAGCCTGGCAGGGCCAGAGTTATCACATTTCCCCATTCTCTGGGATGAACTTTGAAATCAATGAAGTGATTAATAAGTACCAATAACTGAAACAAAAATTTTTTCTTTAAAATGAGCTTGACAGTTTGGCTCTGCAACGATAAGAAGCATTCAGGAAATTAATTACCAGGATATTTTCTTAATTAACTCACAAATTGCAGGCTGCAGTATAAGACACACACGCTGTGTGTGATTTTCAAGATATTCTGTTGAATATGAGTATGATACAAGAGAGAACTATCAGGAAGAGAGATACCACTAGAACACCTCTCTTTCATTTTTTTAAATTATATTTTTTTAAAAAAATCATAATATTACCATGTATAATTCATAACAGACCTTTACCAGAAAAATAAAGCTATTCCCCCAAATTATACCAGGGCCATGATTAATTTGCCCTTGAAAGGAAAATTACTTTTACACCTTAAATAAGAGATGAAATGCCACGCTCAGAGGTGAAACAGAGTTGAGTCCTTGGTTCCATGGCAACGCTGTGTGTGGGACGAATGCGTTGGTAGAAAGAGGAGCCACCAACACAGTGGCCTCAGTTTCTCTGAGATCACACTGACTCGATGTGTGTCTGCACACTTTGATAGTCTGCCTCACAACCACTTGTTGAGCGTACACTGTGAAGGTTTTCATCTTAAACTTGGACAACCAAGAAAAGAGGGTCTCAGCGGCGGAAGGATTGCTGGAGGAGGCTGGTGCTCGGCCATGTCTGTGGGCTTGTCCTAATTAAGCTAATTGCATGGGACGCTCACTGTGGGCAGCAACATTCCTTAGTCAAGGGGTCCTGACCTGTGTAAGAGTGGAAAACAGAGCCCATCAAAGAAAGTGAGCATGCATGCATTCACTCTCTGACCCTGACCATGGAGATGATGTCACCAGCTGTCTCAGGCTCCTGCTGCTGTGACTTCCCCCATAGTGATGGACAGTAGCCTGGAGCTGTGAACTAAAATAAACCCCTTTCTCCCATAAGTTGCTTTGTGGGGGGAGGGTCATAGCACCAGAAATGAAACTAGGACATTTGCTCTAAGTCTGGCACACAAAAGAGAATGGAGCTCCAGTTTTTATTTTAGCACACACACTTAGAGCAAGCGAACTAATAAATATATAAGCTACGCTAATATTGATTTGAAGAAAATGTCTCTGTGAGCAGACTGTTTTTATAATTGTTATTATATTAACTGCCTGCAGCAAGCAATCTGACTTTGTGTGCAGAGAGCTGCTTCCACACAGTTGTCTTTGCCTTGCTGAATTCTTTCCCCCAGCCTGCTGCCTGGAAACATAAAAACATGCACAAAAAGTAATTGACTTCCAGAACACTAAAGGAAACAAGTCTTGACGGTGCAAGGCTGCCCACGCTACTATGTTTTCAGTAAAGAGTGTCGCCCACAAAATCTGTTCTCTCCTGCTCATTTGAGCATGCTTGGGGCCTCCTGAAAGGACAGTGAGCTTCAAGAATGACCATTGGCCACCGCTGCTCTGACCCAAGGTCCTCTATTGAAATAGACAGTATTGACAAAAAGCAGAAGTCACCAAAGCCACCTGCACCATCAGGAGGTAACCTGAAATGTTCCTTTGCAGGGTTGGATTGAAAGAGAAAGTAAGAGGCAAATGTGGGCAGTCTAGAATGGGGTCAGGGGATGGGTGGGTCCCACTCTAAAATTCATTGCCTTGTGGGTCTGTTTCTTCTGTCTGTGGTGTTGGGGAGATGATGTGTTTTCTTTTATGTTCTTGCTGTCATGGCCCTAGGACTCACACTGTATCTCTCATCAGGGATCTACAGACGATGCAGGGACTTGCATTTGCCTCTTCTGTCTCCTTGACATTATACATAGATAGGTTGTACATAAATATCTCTCTCTCTCTCTTTCTCTCTCTCCAGTGTTCTCTTTAGCGTTCTCTTGCCTGTTTTAGTACACTTCTATACAAGGCAACATAAGAGTCATGTGCTACTGTTTGAGGTGGAACTACTATACTCTCAGTAGCTCTGGTATAAGAACAGAAAGACAGATACACCCCATGATGGGGGAAGAGAGAGTATTCAGTCTCTCAAAGAGATTCTTAATTCATGGCTTGCCAGAGACCCAGAGCCAACTGGATAGAGATGGATAGATGGGGGAGTGGGTGGGTGGGTGGGTGGGTGGGTGGGTGGGTGGGTGGATGGGTGGATGGATGGACGGACGGATGGATGGGCAAATGGGTGGGGAGGGTTGGTGGACAAATACGATGATAGAAAAAGGGAAGAGGGGAAACAAGAGGGGAGAAGGAAAGGAGGGAGAAAGAAATGGATGGATGGATGGATCGATCGATCGATGGATAGATGGATAAGAGATAAAGGGAGGGAACAAGAAAAGAAATGAGGAAGGCAGAGGCATGAATAAAATCCTGCATAAATCCAACCTGAATCAGCTAATCCCATCTCTGTGCCATCCTGTCAGGATGGACCGTGTCCCGGTAGACCATGGCCCAAAATAAATCCTTCCTCCCTAAAGTTGTATAGCCAGATATTTATCTCAGGGACAAGAAAAAATGGCTAATAAAGATAGCGTGAGGAGGCATTGGCTGATAACGGCTCGCTCTAAATCTTTTAGAAGCTCCCACTGAAGCTCTGTCTACCTGGCAAGTCACCCAGCAAAAACATGAAGAAACGTGATTTCCAGAGATGTGTGGTTATTTTAGTATTTGACATTGCGTACATTGTTATTTATAACTCACGATAGCCTTTGTGTGAAAATCCAAAAGAGACAAAAATTAGGAAACAGGTCTCTAATAACTCAATGTTTTCCAGTACTATTTTTTTTTATTTTTATGGTTTAATCTTTAAATTACTCAATCAAAAATTTGGTTTGATAATAATGTAGCATATTATAATCCTTATATTTTTATCTTCAGATTTTTTTGTGTGTTTTAGGTGGACTGTTCATCTTCCTGTACATCCCATGCTTTGTTAATAATAAATAGACACAAAACATGACTTCGTTGCTTTAATTAAAAACGTCAGATGAAAATCTGGTGAGGGAATTTATTTTTAAATGTCTTTCATTAAGAGACCCATCCACAATTTTTCAGAGCTTTTTCCAATTTCCGTTGCAGATGACTGAGAACCTGGTGTAAACAATACCCGGTTCCTTCACACCTTTTCCAGAGGTTTGTGAGGGAGGAGGGAGAAACAGACCTCTGAAGACGAGCCGTTCTCTCAACTCTTTTCCCTTCCCACCCTGAGGTAGAAGAACGTGCGCCTTCCACATGGCTCCGGGAAGACAAGGAGATAACTGACGTTAATTAGCTGTTCGCCAGGCAAAGAAGAAAAGAAGGGCAAAGAGAGAGATTTTAACACTGGTACATAAGTTGTATCTCTCAGAAGTTCAGAGCGACTGTTGAGGTACTCCGACTTTCAAGTCATGCTAAAAGCATTCTCCAGATTCCCTCTCACTCCCTCTCGGGGGGGAATGGTATATTTCTTATTACACTAACAGAAGTTCATGATTGTGGTGGAAACTGCAGATTAAAAACCAGAAGTTCAGAAGACATCTTCTCACTGACTGATCTTTAGAGTCAGACATGGTCGAATAAATAGGGACTTGATCTGTCCAAAAAATAAAATGATGCTCAGGTCTTGTTTATTTGATGCCTTTAAAGAGTAGCTAGTTCCCCAACTGTAGATTAGGTCTTAATTTGTCATTGGTCAATTGAGACACTCTCTCTCTAGCCTAGAACTCACTACGTAAGCCAGGCTGGTCTGAAACTTACAGTAATCCTCCTGCCTCAGCCTCACAAGTGCTGGAATTACAGGCATGCACTACCACGCTTGGTTTTACTTTAAAATAAATTATAAAGGAAATTTTTTAATGTTCTCTATAAGTTAGAAACTTTTTTCATCGGTCTCAAAATAACAGTTTACAACCATTCTAATAACAAAAAATTAAATGAGAAATGAAACAAAGAGCCTGAATTTCATTATGTATAAATCAATTTCATTCTTTATTAAAGTTCCTTCACAAAAGGTATTAGGTAATTACCCTGCTGCATTATCATACATGCACATAAAATACCTTGGCAGCCGAGGTTAATTGAAGCTCCATCTTCGTCTCTGCAAATGTCTCTGAGCGTCTTTGTGTGGGGCAAATTAAAACAAAAGATCTTCTTTAATAAACGCTCAGAGAAAATGATAACGCAGCAATAGCTGCCTCACGGATGATGTTCCAAGGTATGTTTTAAAGTTTCATTTTACATATTCCACATTTATTTTCTGGACTTGTTTTATACGAAGCATAATGCGCATGAAGGGAGCAGATAAATTTATGAGCCACATTTTATTATCTTAATATAAAATTCCAAGAGAGAAATAAAATCACTGAGTACATTTTTAATACTTTGGTGTTTCGTCTCATGCTAGCTTTTTCTTTTCCTTTTTTTTTTAACTTTACAGTTTTATTCTAAACAATCACCAAAATACAATTGACTTTCTCTATTTCGTTAACACAGCATCCTGACTTGTTACCTAATAATGGGAATGTTTGCCTATTTTTTAATTATTTGCCTGCATTCAGTTACCAATTTAGAAGTTGGTCACGGGAAGATGTGATGCGGCGTGTCCTCTTTTATATGTGTTGCTTTTATTGGTTAATGAATAAAGAAGCTGCTTGGGCCTATGACAGGGCAGAATAGAGAATAGAGCAAGGTGGGAATTCCAAGCAGAGATAGAGGAGGAAAAAAGGCAGAGTCAGGGAAACGCCAGGTAGCAGTCAAAGGAGACAGAAGCTGGATCCTTACCACAGCCTTGTGCTGATATACAAATTAATAGAAACGCTTTAATTTAAAATGTAAGAGTTGGTTTATAAGAAGCTTAAGCTACTGACCAAGCAGTGTTGGAATTTATATAGTTTCTGTGTGATTATTTTGGGTCTGGATGGCCAGGAAACAAACAAGCAGTCTCTGCCTACAAAAATGGGAGAGATATTAGGAAGTAATGGAGAGTTTGTTCCCAGTGTGGCAGAAATTTGAATTGCATCACTTTGTACAAACTACTAAAACAATTTTAACTAAACACTGACAGTTACCAAAGTGAAAGTGTGCTGAATGTGTCCCTTTAATTAAGAAAGACAAACACATCAAGATACCACTTTCACGTGCACTGAGTTTTGCTCTCTATGGAAGGTGTAATATGGCCTGCCAATAAAAAAAAAAAAAATTACCATCTGCCTCTTGGAAGCAAAATAGGAAGTTCTTTGGAAGGTTTTGCTGTTGTTATCCAAGGCTGGCCTCTGAAAGACTAGGTAGCTGAAGATGACCTTGAACTCCTGATCCCGCCCCCCAATACCTAGATGACAGGCACGTGTCAACACATCGAGTTTTTATTACTATTATTGTCTGTGGAAACACCAGCTCTTCTTCTCTATCATAAGGCAGCTGGAGATGATTCCAGGAGAACAACAGATAGAAGAGGACCCCCACAGAGAAACAATTACAAATTCTTGCATGTAACAAGTTCCCTTTAAATTTGAAAACCAGACTTTCAAGGAAGAAGAAAACATCTTCCACATACCACTTCAAATGCCAGAATTAATATTGCGTGCAGTGCGGGAGACAGGGTGACTTCCACACAGACTGTCACGTAAAGAAATGAATTAAGTTCTTAGACGTGTGTGTAGAGTCACATTAATAATAAGTCGCCTTACATCCCTCTGCTCCAAAACCCTAGTCTTATTTCACACTGTAATGAGGCAAAGGCTACCTGAATTCCACAAAAAAAATCTGAAGGCTCGGGTGTCAGCAATCAGCAAGACAGCCAGCAATCTGACCTTGTGTGAGTGTACACAGGGACCCAGCACCCATGGTTTACATATGCTAAATCTGAAGAATGTATAATTTACAGGCGCCTTTGCTGTCAGGCCTTATTGACGGAGACATGATTTGATCTCCAAGTGCAAGCCGCAAGTCCTTTAATGAAAGGAAGCTGCAACCCACCAGGACGGAGCAGTGGCATCCTGACTGGAAGGCTCTGTCGGAGGAGCTTGAGGGATGGCATCACTTCCATCAGCATCATCTATAATCCCCCTTCCACTGGCCGCCATAACTCACTGTCACAGCCACACACACACACACACACACACACACACACGTACACACACCCTCTCAAAGAATGGAGGCTTCTGCAGCCCCAGCCCGCCATCCACCAGCTCCTCTGTTGATATATAGGCTGATAGTCACAGATTACCTAGTCAGAGCCCTCCGTGGGAGAATCTGTACCCCGTAACTCACTACTGGATTTATGGCTTGTCAGGAAAGCGCATGGCCTCACCGTGCTGTGTCAATCATGGCCTGAAACCTCTTACTCAGAACCGACAAGATATTTCTCACAGCCTCGAGGAAGTTTGACATCCCGTAAAATTCAGGAAGGAAGTTGTGTGATAGAGGAGACGGAGAGCAAGAGAATGCAGCATCACACAAAGATGATGAACAGTGAGTGTGTGAGAGACCGCTCTCATTTAAAATGTTACAGTTTAAGAGAATATTTTTTGATGAGAGGTACCTTTTTCCTCTTTTGTTTGTTTTTAATCTTAATTTTACTTGTATATTGAGAGGAGAACTGTAAAGGGCTATACTGGAGCATGAGTTAAAATTCTACAGGATATGATGAGCGAAAGGCAATTACAGGTAATGATGAAACACAGACTTTTGTACATGTGAGTGTTGCGTGCACAATGTGCGTTGTGGGGACTATTCAGGGGTGGGTGTGTGTGTGTGTGTGTGTGTGTGTGTGTGTGTGTGTGTGTGTGCTTGAAGACAAACACATCTCGAAATATCTCACGATAACTACCAAGGACAAAACTGTTTTCTGTTCCTTCCAAAAGCAACTTCAGAGGCATAAGAATCTGCAGCCTCTCTCACACTTTGCACACATGATACCACAGAGAGCATGTGACTAGTAGTCAGAGCAGGGGACTGTCACAGCAGGGGGACAAGGCAAAAGCATTGGCCCCGTCAGCATTAAAATCACACGGCACCAGTGGGTAATGGAGTCAGGAAGCAAGGAGTTGACCACTGTTTTCAAGAGACAGAAACTGGAAAGGATGAGTGGCCTTCTCCCTGCTTGGGGGATCGTGGTAATCACAGGGGAGAGCAATGAGCCACCAGCCTACAGGATGTTCAGGTACAGCCACTATGTGTAAATAGGATGCCCAGACACACTACTTCACCACTGACCTGAGCATCAGGCGGCCATTGAGCCTCTACGGTAGGATCCTCAGACGAGTGAGGACATCAAGACCCAAGGAATAATAGTGTCTCTCAGCACCTCGAGCCTCTGCTACAGCCATCGCGCAAGGAAGCAAGGCAGAAGGAGGCTGACAGCTGAGTTGGAGATCACGGATTTGTAGCTATTGTGCCTTGGAGTCCAAGCAGCCTAAAGCCCACCCAAGCCAGCTCTCTGTCACAGTAACACCTTACTGACACATCAGGCCGTGAGACAGAGGATTAGTGGGCACTGCTCAGAGGAAGGAAGCATTCTGAACCCCCACAGCCCTGGGTGGTTTAGAGAGGAAGTGTTTCTAACACCCCCGAGCTTGGGTTGAGCTTTTAAGAAACTGTCCACAGCCCGCAAGAAAAGAAATTTTAATCCCCGAAGACTGAAAGGTGTAATTAAGGGATGTATCCCAGTGTCACCCTCACTGACGAGATAGGTACTGGACCCGCTGCTGATGGAAGTTCTGGCTTGAGCCTCCACCCACATCCTTGTCTGTCTGTGTTTGTGGCTCACATGCTGGCTAGGGTCTCGTTGCGTGTGGACTCAGAAACTCCACACCACTGAACAGCACACGTTGTCAGCTTGCTCTGTGGATCTGTGTGAATCTGTTTATAAACAGGTTTAACAGAGAGGCCTACCACAGAGCAAGGGACTCCACACGTGGTGGAGGCGTGGACAAGAACCAACAAAAAAAAAAATTGAGCAAACTCTGGGAATTGTGATTAGAAAACCAGAGAGCAAGCTGAGCGCCATACCCAAGACTATCATGCTCATTTATCTGAAAAGAGAGGTTACTTCAGAAGGAAAATGTATTGGCATGATTAAATATGACACGGATTGTGTGGTGAGATATCTATGAGGGGATGCTGGAAGTCACACAGAAGCTGAAACCGCACATTTTACAACCATAGATAGACTGGGTCCCAGACCTGTTGAACTGCTTGCTAGCTGAGCCACCTTGCACACAGGACTCAACCTCTCTGCCTTAGGTTCCTCCTCAGCGAAGTGCCTAAGAGTCATGCAATGACGCCCCAACAACCCCCACTCCCATCTTCTGGTCACTTTTCAGATCAGTCTTCCACGGAGCAGTCAGAGAGCCTAATGAAACTTGTCAGGCCTATTAATTCCTCTTATTAAAGCCCCTTGCTGGCTTCCTGTTTCATGCACAAGATCCCCAGCTTCTTAGCACAGCCTGCAGGTTACAAGTCCCTCCGTGAGCCCATTATCTCGCCAACATAACTCCTCCCCAGTTCATCCTGCTCTGCTGTACCAGCCAAAGCACTGTCCTGTTGTAGTCAGACACACTTGTCCCTCAGGCCCTCTCGTTCCCTGTGCATGGGATGAGCTCTCTCCTCAAGGACTGTCACACTGTCACAGTCTCCTCTATTCCTTCAAGTCCTTGCTTATATGATGCATTGTCAGAAAACCCTATAAAACCTCTTCCTGCTCAGTCATACAAACCCACCTCAACCACGTATTCCTAGTCCCCTCATTCTTCCATGACCCATATCCCTAACATACTGTAACCACAGTATACAGAAGTAACTTAGCACAGAAAAGACAACAACTTCTAGCTGCAGACTTATGAATTTATCATATTGATAGCCTGTTTTACTCAGTGTGAGGGCCCCATGGGTAAAGACTCTCACGAGTTAACTTGTCAGTGTTTCTCTAGAATCCGACACCTATACAAAACATCAGCTAAGTCAAAAAGTGCTGAGGTGGCCAAACCTTTCTACAAACTCCCTGGCTCTATTGTTAGCACGGGAGGAAATCCCTGCCTTGCAGGGGACATCACGTTTTATTTGCTTTCTTTCCGCAGTGATTTCTGAATGGTAGGAAACTCCGAGTGGACAAACACATCAACGGAGGCCCCAGTATTCATTCAGTTATTCAGATGACCAGTCTGTCTCAGATGAAGATGAAAATCATTGACATGATCATCGTATAAAGCCATCCTCCCAAGTCATGCCGTAAGCTCTTTGCCTGTTGAAATACTCAGCACCCTTATTTTTCCATGTGGCTGTTCAAAGACCCATGTATGGCAGCTCACAGGCATGCCCTCCTGCGAGAAACCCCAGGAACCTGTGTTCCTCCCCGCATCCTTTCTTACCCAGTTACCAGTGCACACTGCAGTTGGGATATTTTGGGAGAAAGTTGTCATATCACAGTACTATTTTAAGATATGTCTGACTAATCAGAACCCTTCCTAGGATTGCTGCATTTTAGAGAGGACTCCTAAATTGAAAATCTACCGGTTCAGCATGTAGGGAGCAAACTTCTGATGTTGCCGTCCTATCCCTGACTGTTCACTATAGAGACCTTAACACAGACTTCATTTCTCTATTGTCTTTTGAATTCTCCAGTTAAGTTTTGACTGATGTGTTCTGTAACAAAATTATACACACTTGTCATAGCCATACAGATTACCTGCATTTTCTCCTAAAGTAACCTCAGAGGCAATTCCCCGTAGCCAGCCCCAGATAACCATCGCTCTGTGTTCAGCGGCCACCATTTAGCCTTTCCCAGTTCATAGAATTAGATTCATTTTCCTTTCATTTGGCTTCACTTAGAATGGTTTTCTATGATGCATTAGTGCTGTTATTTGAATGCATGACACACCTTCGGTAAGGCTTTCGTACATTCACAGGGAATCCAGTAAACACTCGGAAATTCACCTGCCCCTGCCACCACCCGCTGACATGACCAAAACCTGGAGAAAAAATATCTTGTCTTCATATTTGAGTTCGCTTTGCTGTTGTTTATATTCAACCACGAAAACATCTCAACTAAAAGTAAATAAGCCCACTCTTCTCATGCGATATTTGGTCTACATACAAGTACGACAGAGGAGAAAATAGTAAGGTAAAAGAAATCTGAAGAATGCTGGTGTTTGTTGTCATATAAACAAACAGACTGGAGGTGAGTCATTATTCACCCTAATCCCCTTGTGTTAACATTGCATAAACCAAAGCACATTTGTATGCCTGACTCTTATTAAAGTTTTATAAGCACTTCTTATTGGCATGACTTCTCTGCATTCTAAACAGAAGCAAACGCCAACAACAAAAAGACACATGCCTGAATATGCTCAGGCTGAACTGGGTCACCTTTGAACTCAATAGATTGAAGTCCCAACATCCAGGACCTCAAAATATGGCTACATTTGCAGACACAGCACCGGATGAAGTGATTGCATTAAAATCAGGACCGAGATGAGTCCTGTTTACTCTGACTGGGACCCACAGAGGAGGAGGAGATGCGCGCATGTGCGATTTGAGTACCTACCACAGGACCACGCGACGTCACGGGAGGGCAGCTGCAAGGCCAGGCGAAGTCTCAGGAGCTCACGCCTTGGTTTTAGCTTCGCAGGCTCCAGAATGGTGAGCAGACACAGAGGCTCTGGCATTTTGTTGTGGGATCTTGAAGAAGCTGTCACAGCTTTGTTTCTTTGGTAACCCTGGGGAAAAAAATACACCATGAACACAACCTCAGGCACAAACAAAAAAAGCTGTATGACTTTTCCTGGAAGAATGTGGATGAATATCTTCTATTCCCTCCCAAACAAGGTATCAATGAGAGATCAATGAAAACTGCCTATGGGTAGCTTTGTGAGCCAGAGTTTGTTGAGGGTACTTAGAGGTCCATGAACGCCTCTCAGTCATACGCATCCCATAAAAAACCACCCAGCCTAACTCAGAGAATCTCAGTTTCTGGAGCATCCTACACAACTCGAAAACAGGTCCACTGAAATCCTTGCTTTCCCCAGTGATTGTTGACGCTTGTATAAAACCCTGACGGGACACCTTATGAAGCTGGTCTCTTTCGAAGCATCTCAGCCCCCCTAAGTTTGATTAGATTGCTGACTCTCACGAGAACCCCTTTCTTCCTCCAGAGGGAATGCCTACTTAACGGAAGGAAGAACTATGCAACAGCAGCGCAAACCAGTAAATAATGGGATGACATTTTAGGGTGCTGTAAGTGAAGCCCAAAATTCTGTACCCACCAAAAATCAAGAGTAGAATATTTTATGATAAGCATAATATTGACTAAATTTATTCCTAGCAAAGCTCAGATGCTAAGGGATATCCTCTAGGTAAAGAAACTGGGTTACTTTATAAGTGAGTAAAACAAAAAAATGGTAAATTTGTAAATATAAGAGACCATTTTCTGTTGTATCTTAAGAAAACTTATCACTAAAAGGAAAAATATTAAGAATGCATTTTGTACTTTCTAAAGTACTTGAATGTAGATACATAATGTAGTAGAAGAGTGGTGAAGGGAGCTGAAGATTAAAATAATAAAATTATATAAATAAGGGATTTTGTAATTTTGTGAAATACAATAATATTAACTCTAAGTGAACTGTATTAAGTATGAATATTTCCACCCAAAAGCAACCACTATAAATAATGTAAATAGCTTTTAATTCAGTAGAATTGACTATTGTGATTATGTGTGTGTGTGTATTGGGGAGAATGATTCACAAAAAATAAGGTAAGAGGAAGAAACAAGGCAACCAAAAACATAAGAAAATTAAAGAAACAATTGCAGGGTAGACATAAGCATAGCTATATAACTCTATCAGTTGCTGCATTTACTGTAAATGAGCTAAGTGATGGAGGAAGGTAATTGGTTAATTATAATAAACCAACTGCTTGGCCTCATAGCTTAGAACATAGGTGGGTGGAATAAACAGAATAGGATGCTGGGCGGAAGAGGAAGTGAGGTCAGACTCTGCTCTGCTTCCAGAGAGACTCGACAGCTCTGCGCTGGAGCAGAGACACCAGGATGGACGGAGGCTAGAATCTTCCCGGTAAGTGCACCTTGGGGTGCTTACACACATCATTAGAAATGGGCTAGTCCAGGTGCGAGAATTGGCCTGTAAGGGCTAGAGTTCATGGGCCAAGCAGTTCTTTAAATGAATACAGTTTGTGTGTTGTTATTTTGGGCATGAGCTAGCCAGGTGGCTGGGGTGTTGGGGACGCAGCCCCACCACTCCTATTTCAACAGCTAAGTGCTCCCATTAAAAGTGACTATGCTCAGGCTGCGGAATAGGGAAAGAGGAGAAAGGACCAGTTATTTGCTGACTGCAAGAAACACACAATATAATATAAAGACATGGGTTAAGATTTTTTGTAACAAATGTAACAAATGCATCATGTGAGCACCACGTTTAAATGGTTTGTGTAGAACTGAAGTCAGAAGTGACTAAGACAAGCCAAAAAAAAATGTAATCTGTAATTGATCTTTACATCACTAATGTTGGGACAACCATTCTTTCCATCTCTAATATGATGCTGTTGTGTCTTTATGTGTGTGGTATTAGAAAATTATATAAACATAGGGGACACATCATTTTCTTAATTATTAACATTTAAAAAGTTTACAACAGAAACACTAAACCAATATTAAAGACCAATGTGTAGTTCTAAGAGAAAAAATATTATTTTATAGCTATCACAAGAGAAAAATATACACATACCAAAATGCAGGCATTATAATCGAGAATATTGCCTAATGATTTAATACTGATAACACCAAAATTTTAAAATAATTCTTTCTTGTTTTCAAAACACCTTTGATATTTGGCAATGGCTAAAATTACGTGAATTACAAACTGATGAGCCATACATTGTATCAATAATAAAATGCATAGAAACTAACCCTTTATGAACCAATTATATTCAAGGAATATGAATTTTTCTCTTGTGAACTTTCTGCCTTTTACAAGACAATTTTGGCTTCCAAAACATTCTCAATTTTAACTCTATTTTTTTTTTTTGATATTTTCCTCTCCTTCAAAAACTGTAACATAAGTTATTTAAATGACTGCCATAATCAGAATTTATTTTGGCAAGAATGCCATTGGCATGAAAAAGGAACTGTGGTTCAGTAAAGTATGGGGAGCCCTTCGTGTGCTTTACAACACTGGGCGTGAGCTTCCAGCCTCTCCATCAAATGGTAATTAGTTTGGAAGCAGCAAGATGAACTTTATGTCATCACACACTAAAGAGCGACAGGACAAAAGACTTCCTAATACATGAGAAATGTTCACATAAATTTCTTCTTCAAGGGTACTGGATTCTCAGTGTGAATATACTGATAAGTGCTTGGCACCGATGCATATGAGTGATCCAATACAAATTCAGGAGCAGCTTGACAAGAAAAATTATCCGCTCACCTTTTGGATGCCAATTTTTTTTTTTTCTAAGAAGGATCACATATTTTAATCTCTGTGTGTGTACGAACTAGAAGCATAGGTAGGGCACTGGGAATGAAGGAGAGAGGGGTGAAGTTTTGAAAAAATTTAAAGCCCGTGGGTAATCCGATATGGAACCGCATTTGGAATGGAAGCTCACGCTTGCGTTTTAATATACACGTGTCTAACGCTGTTGGGATTCACAAGACTTAAACAGAATTACAAATCCATATTCCCAGGGCAAATAAGTCTTGAGTAGCTGGAAATCTGCTCATCTTTCCTTTTCCTCTGCTCCTTGTTCTCTACAAGGAGTTAAGATGCCCTTCAGGCTCTCCCAAAGGCTTGGGGCCCAACTCTCCTCTGTGAAAGGGTTCACTATACAGATAAGAAGCTTGTGTCTCTGGGTAAGACTTACTGACTTTGGTGTGAAGGTTCCTAGGAATAAACCCACACACGCTAAAAAGAAGCATCAACACACAGAGTGGGCCATAAGGGAATGTGGGCATTTCTCTATGATTCTGGAACAGACTCCCCACCCAAAAATTACTAGCAATTGAAAGAAATAAAATTTGTAAGTACTTTTCAATTCTGTTCCCATAACTGAAAATCCCAGGTAAATAGCACCAATTTAAGGAACCTGGGGAATTTAAGGAACTACACAGAACACATGATCCACCCGACTGGATAAGTTACAGTTGTACAGTTGTACCATGCTTCCTACTGGAAGTATTTAACACACAAAGATAAACGCTCCATGAATTCATGCTTCAGTTCAAAGTGATGATCGTCCTCAAATTTTCAAAAGGGATTCCTTAAGAATTGAACAGTATTCTCGAGGCTTATTTGCAAGTGTTTATTTACAAATAATAGACCTTATTTTGAATAAAGAGAATCTCAAAATTAGAAGTATCAGTTCACAAATGGCTGGAGGACCCTGAAGAGAGATGGCAGCAGAAAGGAACAGAGTCAGGGCAGAGCAATCGCATGTGGGAAGCATGGATCCAGCCCATGTGTCATCAGGAAAGGTCTGCCAGTGGATGTCAGGAAGGATGGACAGCCATCAGACAGTGTGGGTGAACTGCCGTAGGCCACCTGGAAAAGAAGTGCAGGTGGAAAAAACCCAATGGTGGAAGCAGAAGTGGGGGATGAGAAAAAAGGAAGAGGCTTAGAGGGTAAGAGACAAGAAATGATTATGGGGCAAAATGGACAAAATAACACATTGTCTTTCCAACGCAGAATCTAGGCTTATATACATAAGTACACATATGTGTATATATTTACATATACATGCAAATACAGATATGTATACACATACACACATGAGGAAAAGCATGTAGGGAGAGAAAGATGAGAAAGATAGGTAGGCTGAGGGAGAAACTACAACCAAATGAAAAGGTATAAATTCATGAAATGTCACAATAAAATCTGTTATTTTTTTATGCTAACTAAAAGAATTAATAAGATTAGTAGGCTCAAAAAATGTTAAAGATAGAGTCTTGAGATAATGGAGGAAACATAGAATTGAATGTTTTTAGCTCATTGAAAGCCTCCCAAACCCAAAGCAGTGTCTACAAAGTAGAAGACACATGGAGAATTATTACACATGAGTCTGGGTGTCATACGTAAGAGCGAAAATTCAGTCTTCAGTGTCAAACGCCCAGTAAACCTTATGAAGTGAAAGGGAACACAGCTCCCACACTTGAAAACAGGCTAGTTTTCAGACAGCATCTGAGTCAATGTGGGGGAGACCTGATTTGTTTTTAAGTGGGTGAGGGGAGCCACTTCGCAACAGAAATGGCCATTAATCACTGTGAGCTAATCAAACTCATAAGGCAATTAAATGGAAAAACAATAAGAGGTTGTTCCTCAACTATCAAATTGGCAGCGGTTAAAAGATGAATAATAACCGGTGTTGGCCAGAAACAAGGCTCAGCGTGTGCTACTCACAGAAGAACAAAATGGTCTAAATTTTTGGAAAGAGAAATTGTCTATTTAAAAAAAAAAAAAAAAGCTTAATAGCTACATTCTGTCACTAACAATGTTTTATCTAAGAATTTACCCAAATGGGAAACTTACACGCAAACATTGTCTTGAGCTGGGATGGGCCACAGTTCAGCGACCTGGGGCCGGAGCTTTGTCAACTAGGGTTAACAAGTATTTTGTTCCCACAGATCTACAGATTAGTGGCAACCAGGAGTCCGGCTCATGACGTGTGAGACCGAAAACGCAATTGGAGGTTCTGAATCTGGCTTTGCTACAGCTAAACAGGTGGACTTCCTGGACTCTTATCTAGGTCATCTGGAGGGCAGAGTTCCTTGAAGGGAGCATTTTCTCAGAGTACAGGAAGGGACATCTTCACCTTCTTCCTTTCCCACAATTCCAGAGGTGAACCAAGTCAAGAGCCTGTCTCTACAGTGTTGTTCTTCTCTGGCCAACTACAGCTGCTACAAGTGGACTTGTTCTTCAGTTTCGCACCTGGTTCGGTGGTCTGATGGCTCTCACCATTTCCTTGTGTTCTCTCCTTAGCCCAGAAGTCAGAAAAAACGCCACACTGCCTGTGGTCTCTGAGTGACTCACTATGGCCCCTGTGTAAGGGGCCATGTGGGGGTTGGGAGGTGGGGAGGCACTTAACTTCCAGATCTGTAACCAGCCCTGAATCAAAGATTAAAGCCTCGCTATTTCCTCTGAGTTCAAATCTACTTCCTGCTGTGACCCTTGTAAATTTGTAAGGACCAGTTTTGAAACTGATGATACTCCTCACTTTCTTACCTGAAGTTTCTTTTCAACAGGGCAACAGATTATAGGCTAAGCAAAACAGAATCTGTAGCAATGTAATGAACACATTGAACAATGTCTCATCTTAGAAATCCCCCCAAAGAATAGTTATTATGATTATGATGTCATGAAAATAGTCCTAATTACTTTCTGCCAAAAACAAACAAACAAACAAACAACTTGAGGTTGACATTATCAGAAAGCATTTATGAAGCACTTGTAGGACACACTTATACGTTGTAAGTTATAAAATGAATGCAGAGAATAGAGGAAGCCATTGACGGTCTCTTAGCCTGGGGATGTCAGGATCAGCTGTCATGACATTTGGTGCTTTATGCAAAGGTGAGTCATGCTGAGTCACTCTGTCCCTGTCCTGCTTACAGTGAGAAGATCCTTTCCTCAGCTTTCCCTCACGTAGCTCACCTTCCTTGTCTCCAGATAAGCCTTCCCAGCTTTTATGACCAGCAAGGATAGCTGCGCACCACAGTCACCAGGGCAGTTGCTAACACTGACAAATAGATACATAAAAAGATTTGAAGGGCTTGGGCTGTAGCTTGTTTAGTAGGATGCATGCCTAGGGTACAAGAAGCCATGGGTTTAATCCCAGGTATTGCTAAACAGATTTGACAAACCCACTCTTAGAGAAGACGCTCATTTACCAAGCTATCATGGTCCTAAACAATTCAATTTGAGACCTCAAGAACTGTAGTCCTTGAGGAGCAGGTCTTGCATAAGGCATATCATAGTGCTATGCCAAAAAAAGAGAGAAGAGCCCATTAACTGGTCTTGAAAATCTTCCCACCGTATTTTCAGACCCACAACAGCATTGCATCTGAATCTAAAACAACCTGGCAGTGGTTTCCCTGTGGGCAAAGAGTACAGGTCACCGGCGTGAGGTCAGGGAACTGAAAATGTAAGCATCTCATCTTCACATCATGAGCAGCGACCTAGACCTTTTGCTATAATCAATTAGATGTGAGCCAGAACTGTGGGGCTCAGACAAAATGAAATTTGAGTCTTATTTCCACAGCCTCCGTCATAAGGGCAGAGCAATTCTCCACAAGGTGTCTCGTTTCTGCTTTGACACAGTAGCTGTAAATGAACAGGATGAACCAAGGCTTACACACTCAGGGGCCTAACGTTACCCGGCAAGATCATTCAGGAGGCTTCACCTGAAACAGATAACGGAGCCAGGCCTTTCACCGCAGCCGCAGAGGTACAGGACAAGGAATGGCTAAAGTCACTGTGAACGCTCTGCATTGCGAGGCCTCCCAAGAGTCCCTTGTCTCCATCTGTCTATACAGGAACATAAATAATGGCAGCCAGAATTAAGTTAGTTGGTGTTCTATTCATAGACAGAGGCTCTGCATCCTGAGGCTTGGGTTTCATAATAGAGAACATGGCAGTAATAATGGCTTCTGTCACACAAAGAAGAAAATAGTAGAAGTCATAAAAAGAGAATCCCAGGGTATGAGAGACTCTCTAAGTACTCAAGCTTCAATAACCTTGACTCCTATCTCCTTGGATATCAAGCCGTGGTCCAATGGCAGGACCTCATTCTGAAACTTCCCTCTTGTTCCAAAGGCCATAAATCTATACCCTTCTCAGACCCCTCTTTCTGCTGAGAAACTGACAAAGCGCTTTATTAAGTTGAACTAGCCAGAGGTTTTTCTGAGCTTCATTTGACATGAGTTCACTGCTTCTGCCAATGTAAGGAGCAGACAAAGGCCCTGGACTGTGCGGGATGTCGAGATCTGGCTCTGCAGAGTTCTGAACCACCTCATCATCCGAAATGCCACTCAGGAGTGATCCTTCCTGATGGAGGTTGTGTCCTTCACCCCCACTGAAGTAACAGCCTGCGCTGCCTGTCTAGTGCAGTAAACAAAACTCTGAACAGCATTTACTCACTCAAAGGAAGCTGTAATAGGCCTTAATTTTGCTCTCCCACCTGGGCTCCAGAGGTCACTCATTCAGTGACAGGCAGGACATGAGTCACAGCCCCTTACTGCTGCAGGTAGAGGGATAAAGATCAAGTAACTGGAGCCTGAGTAGCTGTGGCTCCTCCAGTGTCCCTCAGCCTCAAGCCGTGTGATCCATCCATGTGAGAGTTACAGAAGCACCAGGCTTCGTGCTGGAATGTATATCCCACTACATGGTAATAAAACTTGGTCTTCCCTTAACTAACCTGGCTCTAGAAGCCCAGAGTGCCACGTCCACACATCTGCTCTTGCAAACTCATGTGCTTTCTTCCACAGCCCCAAATCAAACCGCTTGTTCATTCACGGTGTCTCAGCTACCACCTCAGGACAGCAGGAGCTGCAGAAATGTCACCAGCCTGTTTTTAAAGCATTGCCAAGGCAGTGTGCACAACTACTACTGCCTTTGTTAAAACCCTAGAGAAATAAAACAAACTACAGTTTCTTTAATGGAAAATACTATGACTCAAACACCAGGATGGGTCAATAGCCAGGCCCCAGTAGAGTTGACCAGGCCCCAGTAGAGTTGCTCCAAAAGGCAATGGTACTAACTGAAGTCCCAGAGCCAGGACAAAAGGAGAACTACCAAATGAGACATAGTCCTGGCTGGGTTGACCTTGGCGCTACGGGACTATCCACACCGAGAGAAATGTTTGTTGCTGCAACACTCATGCAGAAATCGTGCCATAAACCACGTATTGTTTTATTCAAGTGTTTGTACGTGGTATAGCTAGGGAACTCACTATGTGAAACTTAAACTCAAATACATCAACCTGCCTCTGCCTCCTGGGTACTAGGATTAAAGGTACAAGCCACCATATCCAGCAAGATCTAGCTTTTCAATGCCCCCATGCAGTTGTGCATAACTCAGTTCAAAAGGTTCCAGCCTGCTCATCAAACCCTTTTGCTGTCATTATAAAAGTTCAAATTAAAGGAGCCCAGTTGGGTATTGCAATTAGACATTAGTATAACTTCCCATGACCACTCCATGAAGCAAATGAGATGATCAGGGGCCATTGGCCACAGCTGTAGAGAGTTGGTACAGGGCACTCCACTTGGAGCTTGTTTTCTTCTTGCAAAACTGGCCTTTGGGCAAGGAACTGCCCATGCTTCGACCACTGACAAAGTGCACAGTGTCCGGACAGGACAAGCAGGACACAAGAAAAAAGACTGTAAGATCTTACCAAGACAGGGTAAGACGGTTTTGAAAAAATGTTTTGCCTCTGAAAATGGTCTGTCAGTTACTCTAGGCCTTAGCCAAAGTTGGTTGCTCCAACGTTGCAAATGAGACTTTGGGTGATTGCCAGATAGCCTGTTGTCTCTGTCATTTGTTGTACATTTTTGGAAGCTGCTTGATTGTACTTCCTGCTTACTCAAGCAATATTCTTTCCTTCTCAGGTCTTCGATGGGGTTGAAGACTAGATAGGTAAAGTTACTTTCCTCTCAGTACTTGGCCAAGTTATTATACAAGACTTAAACTCATTAGGATAGGCTAATTATTGAAACATTTATCACATGTCTCTTGCTTGATATATTTGTTCTTATTGTATATGATTTTATTTTAGGCTTAGAACTCTCTTATTTAAACAAAATGGGGAGGTGCTGTAGGAATTCCTACCGCCAGTAGCCTTTAAGTTACCCCCCTACTTGGGCGTGGCCTCTTATACTATTTATGCCGCGTCTCCTTTCTGAACAGCAGAATTCGGTTGCTGCTCTCCGTTCCAGCAGAGAATTGTGACTTGTAAGTCTACCCCTAAATAACTAACCCTCTATTATTCTCAATTCTGAGCTAGTGTGGGATTTCTTTTAAGCGTCCTTCTTCATCACAGAGCACAGAGTCACTCTTGGGAGGTTTCTGTGTCCGAGGTCCAGATGACAAGGACTCAGTAGGGGCCAATGCCAGCTAAGCAAAGGCAAGTGGATGTAGGAGCGACGTGACCTCCATGTAATTAATTTCTTTCAGCTGCTTACTCTTCGCTATCATGCTCAAAAAGTTATGATACATAAAAAGTTATGATACATAAAAAGTTATGATAAATAACCTCAAAATGGAGAAAGCCAAAATGTAATTCACATCTTTCCTCCGATTTGTGCTTGGTTAGACGTGAGCCAAACAATTGCTCTTCACTATAAATCTATCAGAGGGACTTGATAATTGCATATGCTTATTTCATATAAAATGATGACTAAATTAAAGTCTGAGCAAACCTGATGGTAAAATGCTGAGGCCGGGTGAATGGTGCTCTTCCTTGTAAGGTGATATTTCCTTCTTTTTTTTTTCTTTTCTATATTAAACAATTAACTCATCCAATACCCCCATTAGCTATAACTGTCTAATTGTAAAGACGGAAGAGTGAAATTATTCACACGGTTTGACATCAACCTGGCCAGAGAATGCCATTCTACAGGCAAAGACAGAAGTGGACTTGGTGTGGGGTTTTGGATTGAAGCAAATCTTAACACAAAGGCGTATCATTTGGAAATTGTTCCGACGCAATGAATGAGATGATCGAATCACACCTTTGTCATTATTATGAAGCGCTCACACTTGTCAGGTAATGGAACTAAATTCAAACAGAAACGCTCATATAGTTAATGGCTAATTGGGAAGAATAAGGTTTTAAAATTCAAAATTCATTTAACAAAGACCTCCTGAGTAATTACGCTCATGAATATAGCATTCAAGCTGAGAAACACCAAAGGGAATTTGAAATGTTGAAGACTTGAGACGCACACTGGAAAGAGTGGTCTGCCTTCCTACCCCTACCCACTATTGGTTGGTTTCTGCCCCAATTTTCCTACTACAAGCTTGTCCTTTCTAATCCTCTTTTCTTCCCAGAAAACTCAAGGAGAGTGTCTGTCTTCCCCCATGCTGGTCTCTTATTTCTTGCTGCAGGCAAGCCTTGGCCCACTCGGCCCTCCTCCAATCTGAACTTTCTCCCACATCCCTTACAAGAGGCGAACCTTACTAAGATGCTGAGTGTCTCTCTTGTTGAGGGACGGGAACTGACTACACCCAAAGCTCCTCATGCTTCAGCATTGCAGGGGTCCTGCACAAGGGCACTGTGGAGGCGGCACTTGCTGCCCTTCCCTCAGACCAGTGGCTCACAGAGCCAACAGGACAGGGACTTCACCAAACAGGTTAAATGATTGTTAGCCCGAAACCAGCCATGATGGGAATTCCTACAGCCTGGAAACTGGTAGTCACTACCGTAAATCGGGGTATTTGGGGGGAAAGAAAAGGACCGACACAAAAGACTAATAAAGGAAGAGGTGCCTACCGTATGATGTGACTTTCATAAGAAAATTATTACACTGAATTCTAAAAGGAACCTATGGAATAGGCATTCCAGTTTCCAATCATCCCAAAGAAGTAGAGCGACTTACTACTAGAATTTGATGACAGCTGAACTAGCCTGCTTTACCTCACAGCCACGCAGTCTTTTCTCATAGATTATTATAATTCAATAAAACCTTAAATGTCCTTTTGTTTGATCCTCTAGTCACTCAAGCCTAGAAATGGCCAACCTAACTATTTCAGACGCTACCCATAATTAGAAAGTTTATGACCTCAGACCATTCGTGTCTCATCATTTGAGATCTCTTAGTAGAGAGTCCTTATTTCGAATAGAAATTTTTCCTCAATACCCAATTATTGGTTTTAGTTTTACCTACAGAGACTTGATGCTGGGGCTGGATATAAGGTTTGGTGGTTAACAACCCCGACTGCTCTTCCGGAGGACCTGGGTTTGATCCACAGCACCCACATGGCAACACATAATCATCTGTAATTCCAGTGCCGGGGGATATGAGACCCTCTTTCTGGCTTTTGTATACATATTCTACAGACTTACATGCAAAAAAAACACCCATATACATAAAATAAATTTTAAAAGAAAAAGAAATGATGGTTTCAGAAACCCTTAATGTTTCTCTCAGCCTAAAATTCCAGATCCTGGGGGCAGAGGCAAGATAAAATGCATTTGTTTTCATTCCGCGTTTTGTCTTTGTAAATATGTACATTCACACCTATCCATGAGCCCTGCAGACATGTCAAGGGGTCAGCTCACCCCTCTCTTCACCCGTTTCCTTTGTGTGAACCACTGAGTTTAACTATGATTGCTGACAGGAGTGTGTGGAAGGGTTTATAGGAACAGGGCTATACCACTGAAGAAAACAGCTCTCCTTCCCCAAGCAACAACTACCTGCATTCATATCCCCAGATATGGCAAAGATTATGCCTTTGGATGGCATCCCCTCCTCCAGGACGGAATACTGATGGTCCCAATCTTATGCAGGTCATGGCCTGGCAATCACAGCCAGAATAAAACAGCCACACTGGTCAGCCTTACAGACCAGACAGTGGTGACACACAGCTTTAATCCCAGGAGCCACACTAGTTTGCCACAGAAACCAGGAGGCAGTGGTGCACACCTTTAATCCCAGGACTCGAGAGGAATATAAATTGGGAGAAGCCAGGCATTGGTGGCACGCGCCTTTAATCCCAGCACTAGAGAGGCAGAGGCAGGCAGATCTCTGTGAGTTCGAGGCTAGCCTGGTCAACAAGAGCTAGTTCCAGGACAGGAACCAAGAAGCTATGGAGAAACCCTGTCTCAAACATTTTAAAAAATAAAAAAATAAATAAATAAATTGGGAGGAGACAGCTCTCAGACATAGTCTCAATCTGAGATTCCTGGAGGCAGGATCGCCATTTCGGACTGAGGTAGAGGTAAGAGTCAGTGTCTGGCAGTTTTGCATTTCTGACTTCAGGTTGAACCTTAATATCTATCTCTGGGCCTTTATTAATCATGTTATAATGGTTTCTCAGTGAACCTGGATCTCAACAAATAGGCTAGGCTGGAAGCCACCAAGTCATAGGGATCCTTCTGTCATCACGTCCCCCAGAGCAGGGATACAGGCATGGACCACTGTACCCAGGTTTTTTTGTTTTGTTTTGCCCCTCACCCCAGACAGGGTATCTCTATAAAACAGTCCTGCCTGTCCTGAAACTCGCTCTGTAGACCAGGCCTGGCTTGAACTCACAGAGGTCCGCCTGCCTCTGCCTCCCGAGTGCTGGGATTAAAGGTGTGCTCCATCACTGCCCAGCTTGCACCCAGGTTTTTATGTAGGTGCTGGGGATCTGAACTCAGGTCCTTGGGCTTGAGCAGCCAGGTTTTAGCAGCTGACCTCTCCCCAGCCCTGAGTGGTTCTTTCACAACTTCAAGTGGGGAGATCTTGGCCTTAATTAAAACAAGTATTTTACTTCTCTGAAGCAACGTGCGTCTATTATTCCTTATTATTTATATTTTAATGAGGTGCCTTTCATAATATCTACATGCCCGCACCTCTCTGGAGCCGGCATTCCTACCTACACAATCCCCTCCCTGTTCTGAAAGTTTTCAGGAGGCCGAAAAGCTGTGGTGTGCTCATTTCCTCTTGAGCTTGGGTCACTCCTCGGAGTTCATGGATGTTTTTTAATGACTGCAATAAAGAAAGCCAAAGCCCTGAGATGCCGAAGAACTTGTGCGGATCATGTCATGTTTTCATAGCTGCATGGGATCCCGTGTTTGTGTTTCTCTACATCTGCATTCACAGTGCTCAGCTTCGGTTTTCCTTTGAGGGTACCCAGCAGGGTGGAGGCCACAGACAAGGAAATTTTGTTCCTAACACCCCCAAGTCTGCACACGGCTAAGGAAAGGCCACAGTAAGACTCATCCAGAGGGCCCAAAGCCAGGAAACCTGTTTTCTCTTTTTCTTCTCATGGGTAACCAGACGTGTTTACCTCATCTTGGAAGAAATGGCTTTGACCTGCACACTTGGCCCTTCCAAGGTCAGAAGTCTATTCAAGTCCGTGGTAGTTGACGCAGCCCTGGGAGAAAGAGCAACAAAGAGGCTCCAGAAGAGCAGACTGTACAGCAAGACGGGTCTGAGAGGAGACTGGAATCTCTGTGCACCAGGACATTTCAACGGCAAGTGGATACTAAGTCACCACAAATCACCAGACTGATGGGCGCACAGTCGGGAAATCTGCTCTAAGGCATCCCAATCCTCTCGTGTGATGCATACAAGGACACCCTGCAGCCTTTCTTCTAAGAGCACGCTTTTGTGAACACTTTCGGGTCTGAGGTAGGGTGATCTAATTATTCCTGTGAAGTGGAAACAATATTCCATTTATCACAGAGTTCTCAAAATAAGGAAATCTAGATGACTGTATTTTTAGCCCTGTTTACATTTCAACCCACTCTTTAACTTTTCTTTTTCCTTCTCTTCCCTGGTACTTACTCCTTCTCATTCTTAAAATCAACAAAAATATAATTTGCTTGCAATAATAAAATATGATCAAGCTCTTGGTTCTGACTGTGTGCATTCATGGCCAGGGCTTCCATGAACAAAACACTACCGGCTGCATAGAGTTGATGTCCCCCAACGATCATCTCTGGACTTGCAGAACACTGTGTTTCGATGCCTCGTCACGTGACATCTCTGTGCTCCCAGTGCTCCTCCTCCTCTAGAGAATACATCCCTCTGCCCCAGGCCCATGGCAAGAGCCTCCCCTTGACTTGATCTCAACTATGAGCACCCCAAAACAAACACAGGAACTCCAAAGCTGACTTGGCGGAGGACCACTCAGCTTTAACTCTACTTGTCGTGTGCTGTTTGAATGCTTCCCGCCCGAAAGCTTGTTTGACATCTCAGCACCTGTATATAGCTGAAAAGGAGGCCACGGCCAGACAGGGCACATCCCGAGATCCGGTAGCTAAGCAGTGATTGACAGGGCCAGACAGTGGTGGGGAGCCGGGGCTCTCAATTGCCAAGCTTTGCTGACCTTGTTTGTTGAATTCAGAGCATCAGCAAGTTTATAAATGGTGTGCCGGGATTGTGCTGAGGAGAACAGTTCTCCTGCTCCGGTGTCGACTCCAGAACACCTAGCCCTCCCCGCTGCCGCCAGCTATTCCCGATCTGCCTCCTTCCCTCCCCTGTGACGTCACCCTGGTTATCAGAAATAGACCATGGAGTCTGGCAGGGCATTTGCACAATGGAAACTAGCAGAGGCCACAAGCCAGATCTTTTGTTTCCCTGAGAATCAGCTTTTTATCAGCCCATTCTCTCTATATTACAACTTGGACGTGTCCCTTTGTAGCAGGCTCATCAGAAATCTGATGAGCAAGTGGACACTCCCTATAGAGAATTTCCAAGACCCAAATGTACCTGCTTAAATAAATCAGCTAACCGTTGTTTTCTCTGTAGAAATTACGTTTTTCTTCTCTCGATTATCAAAATAGACACGCATTACCACATGACAGAAAGTGTGCCCATCAGATTCTATTCATAATGATACAGGAAAACCAAAATGAGTGTGTGTGAGTGCATGAGTACGTGTGCTCTGACTGTGTGAGTGTGCAAGTGTAGAAGTATATGTGCAAGTGTATTATGTGTGTATGTGTGCATGTGCTTCTCTGAGTGTATGTGTGTGTGTGTGAGCATGAGTCTGTGTGAGCGTATATACACATGTGCAGATTTAATTGCCTCTGCGTGAACATGTTGAAGCCATAAATTGATGCTAAATGTCTTCCTCTATTGCTTTCCGCCTTGTTTTTTGAGGCAGGGTCTCTCACTCAAGCTGGAGTTTTCCATTTTGACTAAGCTGACTTGACAGGTGGAGCCCCCAGAACCCATCTCTCTCTACCTCCCCAGTGCTGAGGTTATACATCTGACATTTCTGTGGGTGCTAGAGATTAGAACTCGGGTCCTCATGCTTGCACAGTGACCATGTTACCCACTGAGCACCTCCCCAACAGTGAAAAATTACTGATTTAAAACATACTTGCTAACAGGTTCCATGAGTTTATTCTTTCAGCCTTTAGATGCATTGATTTCTCTGCCACCCTAGTCACTGGGGAGAGAACTGACATCTGTCACACAGGAGCACATCCAAGGAAGTATTTAAAGACAAGACCCAAAAGGGCACCCTTAACGGGCTTCAGAGTTTTTGATCATTTCTTAGCTCGAAAGTTGCTCTTTATTTTACCGTCTCGTAAACCCTTGCCCTTGCTCACCTCGTGACTTCCTCTGTCTCCCGTGGGAGTTATTTCATCGCAGAATGGACTGTGCCATAGTCCTGCCTCGCTGAAGCCACTGATTCCCAGCAGACTGCTCCATTTCTACACAAAGAGCCCAGCATCCTCCAGACTTGGCTCTGTCATGGTTTAGAGCCAGAATGACCCCCAACTTAGAGGAATGGTCCTGACAGTGACGGTAGGAACTTTAGAGACGGAAGTAGGACATTCCCTCAAATGGGGCACTTTGCCCATGGGCCCCACCCCACTTCCCAGTCACCATCAGATGAGCAGCCTGGCTCCACTTCTTTCTCCTGCTGTGATTTCTGCCTCATACGATCCAGAACCAAAGAAGCCCAGTGACCAAAGGCTGAGACTATGAGCCCAAACGCACCTTTCCTGTAGTAAGTGGTTTTCTTCAGTGTGTTGTCATGGCAATAGAAAAGCTAACAGATGCAGTTCCCAGATCCCGCTAAGGCTTGTCACAGTCAGAAGTCCGGCCTTGGACAATGTCTTCCTTACAATGAAATTGCCTGGAAAGATAACTTTATCACGACAACTTTGCTGTCACTGGAATCATTCCTTTAGGAACCTGTGGCCAGGCCCTTCCGTCTCGATGGAGCAGGGCAGGTAGATTGCACCTTGCCTCTCTCTGCAAACTTCAAGAGTCTAGTCTCACTGGCACAGCATTTTAAGAAGCTGTTCTGTGTCAGACGGTGTGATCAGGACTCTCTGGCATCGTCTCTGTCGGACGGTGACACCTCATGAAGGAAGAAACTGAATGTCAAGTGAGTTAACTGAGTTCCTCCCAAGACATCTTCCTCATGGGCGTGAACACCAGGACTCCAAGCCAAAGTTACGTCCTGCCAAAGCCTAATTCCCACCCCACCCCCACGGCCCACGCTATGATTGTGGACTTGGCAGTGGAACTCAAGAACTGGAATTAGGATGTAGGGGTCACAGAGTACAGGGTACTAGGTATCCTGGGAAATCAGTAGTTTAGAGGGTAAAATTCTCTGCAGACGCCATGAAACTAATCCTTTTCCTCACACCTTGAAACAGACAGGGCTTCCTGCTTGGTCACAGCCCCACTGTGAGACTCCGAGCAGCCCTTCCTTGTACTCCTGTACGTGTTCATAAACAAGACTCACTTTCCCCACCACAACCTGCCTCATGGGTGGTTCAGATGAAGTCTATAATGTCTGCAAAACGCTTTGAGCACATCAAAGAGGGTGCTGTATAAATACTACACACGTTCCCATAGGAAGCATCTCCGGGCCGCTTTGATCCATAAATATTTCATTGACTCAACTCAGCCAAAGCCATTTTAGGCTTGAGGCATCCTAAGGTAATTGACCACAGAGCAAGTTCAGAAATCAAAGCGTTCAGCATCCACATAGCAGCTCTGCTGTTAACATATCAGCTGTTAGTTTTTAAAAATAGTTTTGTATCTTTTTCTTTAACCTTATAAATGTTGGAGTGAGCATGTGGCTGCTACCATAGAAAATAATGTGCAGTGATACATTAGGGGGAAAAAGGGAAAATGTAATTTTTTGATGTTTTTTTACTTATTTGAAAATTTCATGCAATATGTTTAGATCATAATCTTTCTACCTCCCCAAATTCCTCCAAGATCCCCTCTACCACCTCCCTACCCACTGAATTTTCTCTCTCTAAAACAAATGGTGTGTGTTGTGTGTTAACTGACTCCTCCTAAGAATTGGGCTTGACCTATGGTGTGGTTGATATGCCCAGTGTCCCTCCACTAAAAAAGCTGACTTTTCCCTCCTGCAGCAATTAGCAGTTGTAAACAGCTTCTTGGTTGGGGATGGGGCTTTGTGTCCACTTCCTTTTCCCAGGGATCTCGCTGCCTCTTCTTCTGTAGATGCCTGAACCTTAGAGGCACTCCATGAGGGGCCATGCAACCCAAAACCTTTCATCGTCCGTACTTTATACAATTGTGGGTCACTGTGTTAATAACCATTCACTGCAAGAAGCTTCTCTGATGAGGGTTGGGCAACGCTCTAATATACAGGTGTAGCGACCTGCCACTGGGAGCCAGGGAAACGTACTTTTCAAGACGGGGAGGGGGGGGGGGGGGCACTGAAACAAGCCCCTCCTCAACACTGATGCTTTTGCTCTTAGGCTTTTTTTCCTGCTAGTGTGACTTCTGGGGTTTACCTTAATTACATTTGTAGGAAAGAAAGGATAAATGAATCTAGATGCCATTTACAAAAAGGAGAATTTGCATGTTCCATTTCCCAAAGAGTCAAACTTGTTGCTACTTTCCTTACATCATTACTAGAATGTTTCAGTTTGTCAGAAGATAAAGTACGTTCTGTGAAAGCCAAACTAATGTCATTAATTATAAATCCAGAAGTGTTCTCTAGATCAAATTCAGAAAGATCTCCGGGGTAATAGGTAGTATTTTTTAGTTGAATGTTCTTCAACAAAACTATACTTTCGGTGACGATATTTAAGTGTGAATCTCATTTGTGAATGCGACTCCACATTAGCAAGAATTTCGGGATTTTGAAATAAGGATATAACAACAGGACAGAACTGATCTAGAAATAAAACCTTCTTCTGCAATCCCTGGGGACAAGAGTGCCACTAAAAGCTACGGTCTGTCTTCTTGTTTAATCCTACAATCATTTTTCCGGCTTCTCTGATGACTCACAAAAAGCAAAACAAGGAAGATGGAATCTGGGAATGAGCTGTCTCCCCAAAGGTTCATCAGTGGGAGGCGGAGTTCCCTCAGCCTTGGCAGGCGTGATACACAAAGAAATGTTAATTGTAATGACCAATTTTTAAAAAAAAAAAGAAAGAAAGGAAAAACTCAAATAATCAGTAAACCTTTGGAGATTCTATCTGATCGATATGGCCACCTAAAACACCGATCTGTATCCATCGTTATTTCTGGAATCTCCTAGAACAATATTTTCTTGTTTTTAAACATAATTTTGTATCGAGTCTTGGGAATTTCGCATCGGGCACCCCAATCCCACTCATTTCCTGGTTCCTTTATATCCACCCTGCATCCTTTCAGCGCCTCCCCTCACATAAAGAAAATAAAAATATTAATTAAAAAAACACTTTGTTCCTCCATCTTTCCTGCCTCTCCATCACCTCTTCAGTCGGTGTTGGGAGCTGCGGTGTGTCACATGGTAAACCCCATGACCAAACAGCTTTCCTTGCAATTGGTCATTGTAATAGCTGTTGGTCTGGTTCAAAGCCTCTGGCTTTCGGCACACCATCACTACCAGACCTTCACTGGAACTCCTCTCAAGGATCTTGGATATCATGAAAATTCTGCAGATTAGTTCTGCAGGACTGGCCCCCTCACACACTCCAACAGGTCACAGATGGGGTAGATACTGGGGTGGAGCCAACTCTAAGCACTGGATCTGAGCCTGGGTGGTGGCTGAGTTGGTCAGTCCGGGCCTGCGCTGGGACTGCCCCGACAGCTCCCACACCATCAGGGTCAGGCCTCCTGCTCCCGTTAATGAGAGGCACGTGCAACCAGGTCTCTTAGGGCCAGGCTCATCAGGGCCAGTTTTGCCTCAGCAGTAGCCGAACAGAGGCAGGGGCATGAAGCTAGAAAACCTGCTGGTTGTGGGCAGCGTTCTTCCGTGGGCTGGGGCACAGAACTGAATGGGAAGGAGAGAGGAGGATGAGTGCCAGCGTTCCTCTCTCCTGCTTCCTGAGCACGCAAGCATTGCATCCCTGACCGTGCATACAGCCAGCTTCCATTTCGTGCCTCTGCCACCATGATTTCCTGACCGTGATGGACTGTAACCTCAAGCCGTGACCCAAAATAAGCCCTTTCTTAAGTTGGTTTTGTCCAATATGTTGTGGTTACATCGAAGAAAATAATTCATCAAACACCCGGACAGGACTAAATGGGCAGACATGACGTTATCCCAAACGTCCATGTGGAAGACAATTGGAAGGGAATTGGGAAGCCTGGGGTGCAGGCAGGTGACCACCCAAACCAAAGGCTGTAGAGACGTGCCCTGGAGTTTTGTGCTGTCCCAAGTAAAGCCTGAACGATGTTCCTAGGCTCAAGTCTACAGCCATGGAACCCCACCTCTTCTAGAAATGGTCTCTCCTGTTCTGACACTCACAGGGTGGATAGTAAATCAGCCTTGGGAGTCTTGACCCGGTTCCTGCACAGACGAAGCACGAGCTATCAAAGCCTAGCTTGCGCTTTTGTCTACTCATTCCATCCGCAATGGGAGGTCTCAGATGGATGCTTAATAGCACCAGGAGTAATAGCCTGTTGGGGCACGTGGGAGGGAGGGGGGGAGGAGAGAGGGGAGGGAGAGAGAGAATGAAAGAAAGAGAGAGAGAGAGCACGGTGGTGGGGGCTTGGGGAAGTGGCACGTGCCAGGAGGCAGATTAAATTATAGCGCACCCTTATAGCAAACTCCATCCCAGCACCGACTGGTGGGGGTGGAGAGGAAAGGTTTCTATACATTGACAGGACAGGTGTGCATTCAGCAACAGAGAAGCACAAACCGTGACACCTGCAGCAGCCAGGTGAATCGCTTAAAGCCGGACCCCCAGGCCACACAGAGCTAGGTAAGGGTATCTAGGCAGGAACTGGATCCGAGGTTGCCAGGTGCTGGGGCTGGGGCTGGGGTGGGGACCGGCTGTGAACAGGGATGAAGAAACCCTTTGAAAAACCACTGATCCCTTCTACCGCGCTCTGATAGCACTTGTGCAATTGTATGCAAACCCCCAAACATAGAACCATACACTTCCTCAGGGTCAGAATTGGGGTTCTGGGTATTGCATAAGAGGATTAGGAATAAACTTCACCTCATTTACTCTCACTTATAAAGAGTACACAGGATCATATTTAGTGAGCAACTCGCTGAAGGGAAAAGAAGATCAAATTTTCATTTTACTTTATAAGGACTAAAATCTCTAGAAGTACTGGTAAGTATGCAGGAGTGGCTGGCTATAAGGGAATGGATCTAAGGGCATTCATGAAAGAGATTGACAAAGACGTCTCCTATTTACCAGTACACAGAATTAATTTCAAATATGTCAAAATAATTATGAAAGAAATAAAAGAGGAAGGGCTGGAGGAGGGATGTTGACATTGGCTGAAAACTATAAGAAATACATATGACTTATGAGGATGTCACTATCAAAAAAGGAACAGGAGGTCAGGGGAGAATGTGAGTTGGCAATAACGGAGAACACAGGTTGTCCCTGGTCAGACTACCATGTCAGGTAGACGTCTCTGCGGGACTGATAGGCCCACTAGCGTTTATACCATTCTCACAGAGCAGGGCTCTCCGGCTTTGCCTGGATACCATGCGGATTGCAAGAAAGTAAGATTCTGCAGTTAGTTTAATTATAAACTGGTTGTGGCCTAAAACAACACAGCTCCAGCTTCCTTCAAATTAATAATTCCATGCAGAAGCAGCTATTAATTCGAGTTCGCAATTTAATTAAGTCATTACAGCTATTTTAATAATACAATTTTAATATGGTTTTCATTTGCTTTTAATAAATTTTCAATGTCTTTCTTTCTTTGAAATTTGATGACCTTTCAGAGGGTAACCTCCAACATGCACTGGTCACGCTGGATCTACAGTGAAGGGCTGCAAAATCCTTTACCTAAAACCAAAAGTGTTCACTTTCAGTTGTGGCTTGTGTAACAGACGCTTAAAAATTATTTTTCAAACCAGGCGATGGTGGCACATGTCTTTAATCCCAGCACTCAGGAGGCAGAGGCACGCAGATCTCTGTGAGTTCGAGACCAGCCTGGTCTACAGAGCTAGTTCCAGGACAGGCTCCAAAGCCACAGAGAAACCCAGTCTCGAAAAAAAAAAATTATTTTTCAAAGAAAGAAACACAAGGAAAAAATAAAATAAAATACAGCTCCCTCCCATAAGAAATCAACTAACTAAAAATGGAATAGAAGTATATGCACTAATCTTACCCCAAGTCTGACATGCATGTCAGTTCCCTAAAGTAAATTACAAGCTACTTCAGGGACTGGGATGAGGCTGGGTCCTCTGCACGGTAGGGCAGAAGGTCTCTCTGTTCAGAAATATTCCACAGGAAGCAAGCTGCGGAATTAGAGAATTTGAAGCAAGACTCTTTGCAGAGGGAGGGACTTCCTTACGTCGAGGCTGGAGTCTGGGGAAACCATAACAAGGCCACCTGGAGTCAGTGTCAGCGGGAGCTGTTACCACCTTCAGGTCAAAGGAACAAATAGAGAGAGGGTAAGCTGGGAACCGGGGAGGATGGCGCCCCAGAGAGAAGCAGCAGGCAGCAGTCAAAGGTGACAGGAACACACAGTGACCTCACACCAGGAGCAGAGGACTGAGCTCCCCACCTTCCTCCAGACTTCTGACAGGGCTCCCTAGAGCCTCCCCGGCTAAAGCTACAGGACAGAAACCATCCACAGTACAACAGCTCAGCACCCCAGGGGCACGGAGGGGGCTGAGTAAGGAGGGGGAAGTCGAACACAGCTAGAACAAAAGAGTCTATGAAGGAGGCAGCATGAAATCCCAGGTTTAAAAAGCCAAACAAATATTGATGAGGCAATGCGTTTCCAGGTACAAGTCAGAGCAAGACCAAGCAGGGCAAAGTGTGAGCGAGGAGAGGTAGGGATCACTTTCAACTCTGCACACCTGCGGGGTTGGAGCTAGGAACAAGACAGGAGTTCAAACCCAGAGGGTGAGGGCATGGCAAGCAATTCTATGGGCAAGGTTTCAGTCTGAGGTTGCAGAAAACGGAGAAAAATCCCTTTGCTAGTGGAGCAAAGAGGAAAATAGACAAAGGAGAGCAGGGGAAGTCTGCTTGGGAAGCTCTGAGCTGCAGACGATCGTGCATCTGCGTCAGACGGCCTCCGTAGAGCAATCTAATTGAAATCATTTTTATCTAGGCAACAATCTAAATGAATTTCCCAGAAAATGAGAGATTCAGCTCCAATCAGAGCATATTCCCATTATCATCAGCGTGATAAATAAGACGTAGTTGGGGGAAATAAAATGATTGTACTCTTGGAAAAAGACAGAGTGCACTGTGGAGACTGACCACACTCTTTCTGGATCTCCATCTCCATTGCATGGGCACGTGCGTGCAAGCACGGACACACATAACACACAACACACACACACACACGTACAGCCTCTGTAGGAAAAAAACTTTGTTACCATATCATCTAATATCTCCACTCCTAGGCATCCATTCAAAAGAGAAAAAAAAGCAGGTCCATGGGTATTTTAACACCCATAGTCATGGCAGCATTATGCAAAATAACTAGATAACTATGCAAAATAACTAGATAAACAACCCAAGTGGCAAAAGATAATGAACATGTGGCAAACACATGCAGCGGAGAATAATTGGCCATCCAATGGAACAAAATCTTGATATATGCATAATATTGTTAAATATTAAAAATATTGTATAAGATAACACAGACACCAAGGTCTAGCCCTGTTTGCATGAGGTTCCTAAAATAAACATAGAGAGACCAGAGAATAAAACAGTAGGAATAGTTACAAGGTTTCTATTTAAAACAAAAAAGGATGAAGGTGCCGTTTCATTTGAATGTGAAATTCATCATACACACACCTCACACCCACCCTTCTACCCTCCCCTCTCCCCCTGCCTCTGTGCTCATGTGTTTAAACACTTGGCCCCAGTTGGTAAAAGCGTTTGAAACGGTTATGGACACTTTAACGGGGTGAAAGAAGTTTAGAAGGTGGGCCGTAAGAGTTATAAGTCCAGCCTCACCTCTAGCCCCATCTGCCTCCTGATCCCCTGAAGTATAAGCTGCTTTAGGCACCCCACTCTCGTGGGCCAGCCTCCTCAGCTGCCATGCCCTCTCCTCCATGAGGAACCGGACCTTCAAACCATCAAAGTAAGTCCTTCCTCCTGAGCTGTTTCTTCTGCCCATATTATCACAGCAGTGAGAAAAACACTGCAGATTGTGACGGTAGTGATTAGACATTGTGAATGCAGTCAGTGTCATTGAGTTTATAGTTCCAAATGATAGAAATGACGAGCATTCTGTTACTACACACACAACAACGAGGAAATAATAGAGCTTGGTCTCCACAGTAGATGATGGGTATTCATTTTAATACCTTCAGGGAGCACCCACAGGGCATCTGCTGCTCACACTGTAAATTCTGAACTTCAAGAGTCACACGACTGTGTGGCGCTCTCTCTCTCTCTCTCTCTCTCTCTCTCTCTCTCTCTCTCTCTCTCTCTCTCTCTCTCTCTCTGTGTGTGTGTGTGTGTGTGTGTGTGTGTGTGTCACTCCTTTCTTTCCTGATTCTAAGAGGCTGGTTCACACAGAAAGTAAAGGCCAAGTGCTACAAACTGTGGTAATTTCTCAGGCCCTACCCTACTTTTCCTTGGAGGAAATGCTGTGATTTTTTTAACACTTTAAAAAAAAGAAAAACAGCAAAGAGTCTTCATTCTAACGCAAATGGTCATTCCAGGCCATTCACCAGTAGGAAACTCCTTGAATAGTGCAAAAGTTGTGTTTGTGAGCTAACCAAGCTGGACTGTGACTGAAAAAGCATGGGGATAAAACCAGACTCTTTGAACATGACGGACAATGAGGGCTGATGAGAAGCCAAGGACAATGGCATGGGGTTTTGTTCCTACTTCATGTTCTGGCTTTGTGGGAGCCTAGCCAGTTTGGATGTTCACCTTCCTAGACCTGGATGGAGGGGAGAGGACCCTGGACTTTCCACAGGGCAGGGAACCCTGACTGCTCTTCGGACTGGAGAGGGAGGGGGAGATGAGGCGGGGGAGGAGGGGGAGGGAAATGGGAGGCTGGGAGGAGGCAGGAATTTTTTTTTTCAATAAAAAAAAAGTTGTATTTGTTAGTGTGATTTGTTTAGTTTTCCTTGTTTGGGGATCTGTTTTACATTATTCAGAGTTTAAAAAAAAAGAGGAAGGAAGGAAGGAACGAGGAGAGGGAGGGAAGGAAAGAAAGAAAGAAAGAAAGAAAGAAAGGTAACAAAAAGGAAACCTAGTGATGTCGTTCAGAACTTTAAAGACTATCTGCTATCTGACTCACATCACCAGACCCTAGAGGGCACTTTTCCAATCGTTATCCCTGAGACAGAAGACATGGGACTCTCCCCAGTCAGGAAGGACCCAGTTTAATAGATCACCCATTACTTGGCTGCATTTTAAAAATCGTTTCTTACTTTTACAGCAAGATTTCTTTTCAATTACAGAAGAAATGCATTTCAAAGAAAAAATAAATCAAGGCATACCTAAAAGAAATCAATTTCTTATTAAAATGTTCTCAAAAATGGCTCCATACGCAAGTATTTTATTTTCTGTTAAAAGAAAATTAGGTATCATCTTTGAAACTCTGTGGATCATGACAAAAGTTGCTAAGACTCTTGTGGAGCAAAAATAGCCAGTTTTTTTAAAAAAGGAATTAACTAATTAGCTTTCTTAAAGAATTAGGTTTTTAAGAACATTTTTCTAATATTTATAAACAAAATAGCTTTTTAAAAATATCTCCTATTTCACTATCATTTGCCGTAATCTAAAGATCTTCAGATCAGTCTTTCAGACAAGTATTTATCCCTACAAAATGTTCAGTCTCCTAATGGAAAACATCAACTGTTTCTTACAAGGTGTCATCTTATATCCCAGCATATGTATCCTTTAGGAGAGTGTTACAAGTTTGCCTTTGTTGTTAAAGTGGTCATTGACAAGGAAGAGTCTCATACTCGTGGGTGGTTTTTCTTTCATGGCAAATTTGTTCTCCATTAGGTGAGTGATGTCCAGTCTCCTGTGGGTAGAGAAAGCAATGAATGGACGCTTTGGGCAGACTGTAGCCCACATATGAATTCAAGGATCTCCAAGTGCCCAGAACCAGGAGTTCTCTGGCTGTGACATGAATTCTGCCTTTTGAGCAGGTATATGCTAATGTTCCCTGATTCCAGACTAGACCAGGCCAGAGCATCCCTGAGCTTCTGCTAATGACCTCAAGGTCTCCTCTTAGGAAACAGACTGAAGACAGCACATTGTCCTCAGGATGAAAGACTGTTACTCTAAGTCCTAACTGTTCTAGCATTGAACATGACAATTCTATTCTAGGGACCTTTCCCATCTCCTTTGATTCCTAACTGATGAAGTAACTTTAAATGCTAAGGTACCCTTACAAGGAAGAGAATATTTTGCCAATAGTTGGGGCCAACAGGGACCAAAAAGGCAGGAAAAATGACTTTTCAGGATGCCTTAAAGGACTCCGATGCAATAAAACTAGGGCCTTTGGAATACAACACAAAGTAAATATTTGAAGAAGAAGAAAAAAAATGATAGCTTTTTAAAGAAAACCTTCCCCAGTATCTCAAAGCAAATTTACCCTTAGGGACAATATTAAAATATCCAAGAGAAATCATCTCTTTGCCTAAGAAATTTATGTTTTATAGTTCACATTTTCTAATGTTTTCCCCAACAATCAGGTGGGTGAAGATCAATAAACAGAGACAGCTATTAGATTGGACACAGTCACTGATGATAGGTTAAAATCAGACCGTCGCTATCGCTATGGGATTCCAGGCTAGCATTATTTTACTTATTAGTTCTATTTATTTTATATTCTTTTTTTAAAGAGTTTTTTATATTTATTATTTATTTATTTATTATGTATACAATATTCTGTCTGTATGCCTGAAGGCCAGAAGAGGGCGCCAGACCTCTTTACAGATGGTTGTGAGCCACCATGTGGTTGCTGGGAATTGAACTCAGGACCTTTGGAAGAGCAGGCAATGCTCTTAACCACTGAGCCATCTCTCCAGCCCCTTATTTTATATTCTTATTCCTCTTCCTTTTTATTAACTTTGGACACCCACCCCCAACCATGGGATAATGCCAACGATGCTTTGTGAAAGGCCCTCCAAGACATGCTCAAGACTGTTTCTCCTAGATGACCCCAAGTCCAGTCAAGCTGACAATGAAGATGGTCGTGTGGCACCCAGACACATCATTTTAATGTATAACAATGTGCAAAGCCTGATGCCATTTTATAATGCCAAAGTCATTGACCTCACATCCATGAGTCTTCCAAGTCTTAATTCCAATATTACTCAGATGTCTATGTTCAAAGTCTGCTCTGAAACTCAAGGCAATCTCTTACCTGTGAGACCAAAAACTAAGATAGATATTTCCAATATAAAAGGACATGGAGGACACACAGCCATTCCAAAAGGGAAGCATTGGAAGCACAGCATGGAAATACTGGACCAAAGCAAGGCCAAAACCCATCAGGGCAAAGGGCAAACCCAGGTCCAGCGCCTGGGCTTGATGACATCATCTACGATCTTGAGTGCTCCCGCCCTTCCTGCTCTGTTGCACGCAGTATATGTGATCTTTCTTAGGCCAACTCTGCTACGTGCTCACAGCTTTCCTTCCAAAATCCATCTCATGTGCTTGGCGTCTCCGGCACCCTGGAGTCTCTACTCAAGTGTTGCTTCGCTGCCCCAGCCTCATACACAGACCAGTCAGGAGATCTGTGTAGAAAACCTAACCAATCTGCGTGTTGCCTGGCCTCAGCAGCTTTCTAGAGCCTAGTGGTAGAAAACCTTCATGATCTCGTTCGTTTTTGTATCCTGCATGCTTTCAACTGCCGTACCATACGAAGAATGCTGCCAGCTTCTGCTGCCAGCAAAAACATGTAATTTGACAGTGGCTGCTATGCATCTATCTGGCTGAGCCTAGAAAAATGCTTCCTCAGGCAATTGCTTTCAGACACAGAAACCCTGTGGCGGCCTTCGACGAATGGGTCTTGCTCTCAAGGTACTTTTCCTATTGTCCTATGGCAAGCTGGATAGTACCTCTTTAATAGGGCCAATATTTAACAAATACAGCACCCAACCTGTCTGCAACTTTAGCCATGTCCATGGCTAAATACATTATTTTTTACATCTTCCTGATTTTTAACCCTCACTATAAAGCTTTCTAAGCACAGTGAACATTAGCCTTGCCACCCCGAGTACTAGGCTGTAAACAGAGTTAGAGGGTTTTTTTTTTTTGTTGTTGTTGTTTTTTTTTTTTTTTTTTGTCCTGACTGCCTGATCTCAAATAAACATACAAAACCTTATAGTAATTGCAAAATACCCAGCCTACAGCTCAGGCTTATTACTAACTAGCTCTTACAACTTAAATTAACCTATTTCTGTTCATCTACATTTTGCCACATGGCTCATGTCCTCCAGCATTCTGTTTCCCCAGAGGCTGGCTGGTCTCTCCGACTCCTCCCTTCTTCCTCTCTGTATTTTCAGTTTGGCTTTCCCGCCTAGCCTTATTCTGCCTTGCTATGGGCCAAACAGCGTTATTCTTAACCAATGAGAGTAATACATATTCACAGCGTACAGAAGGATTATCCCACAGCACTAGATTGTCTTGAATCTCCTCCACCAAACAAATCAGTCGGTGACCTTTAGTTCAGCATCTCTGCAGCTTCCAGGACACGGGCAGGTTCTTCGTCAGAAAGGAACACTGTTGGCATCCCAACAGAGTCTTTTCCCTCCTACAAAGCCTCATGAGCACAGACTTAACTGTGCACGTTTCTGCTGGCATTCTAGTCTGCTGAATTCCCTCCAGAACAACTCATTATGCACTCCAGGGGTTCTCAAGCCCACAGCTCTGACTCCTCTATTCTCCTATCATTAGCCAGTTTCCAAAAGCCTGTGAACCAGGCCAGGCAGTGACAGCGATGTTCCTACCCCTAAGAGCTAATTTTCTATCTTGCTTACTTGCTCATCACTGTGGCCACATTCATACTCTATTCATAGTAGAAGCCTCTGGCTTCTTTGAACAAGTGAATGAAAGATGTCTCAATCAACCTTTTCCTTATCTATACACCCTAACCATAGGGACTAATTATACTTATTTACTTGCAATAGCTTTCCATCAATTTTTTTTTGAGGCAGGGTTTCACTATATAGTCCTACTTCTGCCTCCCACTTGCTAGGATTAAAGGTGAGTGCCACAATGCCCAGCTTGTCTTCCATCTATTCTATAATAAATATATAAATAATAAATATAAAAATAATGCATAAAAAACTATATTTCTTTTTCTTTTTTTTTTTTTTTTGAGACAGAGTTTCTCTGTAGCTTTGGAGCCTATCCTGAAACTACCTCTTGTAGACCAGACTGGCCTTGATTGAACTCACAAAGATCTGCCTTCCTCTGCCTTCCAAGTGCTGGGAGTAAGGGTGTGTGCCACCACTGCCCAGCAATAAATAATAAATATATAAATAAAATTTGAAACGCAGATTTTTGTATATTGTCCATTTGCCATTCACGTTTTAACATCTGCAGATTTTTGTATAATGTATACTTGCCATTCATGTGTTAACATAAGTGTGGCAGTTTGGGTGATATGGCTTCTACTGGTGCATGTATTTGAATGCTTGGTGCTTGGTTAGTAGAAACTGTTTGAGAAGGACTAGGGGGGCTCTTGTTGGAGGAGGTGTGTCACTGGGGCTTTGATGTTTAAAAAGTCTATGCTGTTCTCAGATACCTGTCTCTGTCTGTCTGTCTCTGTCTCTCTGTCTCTGTCTCTCTTTGCCTTTATCTCTGTCTCTCTATCACTACCTCTGTCTCTGTCTCTCTTTGCTTCTGTCTCTCCTCCTCCCTCTCTCTGTCTCTCTCTGTTTCTCTCTCTGTGTCTCTTTACCTTTGTCTTTATCTCTCTGATCGTAGTTCTTGTCTCAACATGTAAGCTCTCAGCTTCTGCTCCAGTACCAGGGCCTGTCTGCCTGCCTCCTGCCATGCTCCCTGCCATGATGGTCATGGACCGACTCTCTCAAACTTGAAGCCCAATAAACTCTTCCTTCTATACGTTGCCCTGGTCATGATATCCTAGCAGAGCAATAGAAAAGTAACTGAGATGATAAAATGATTACAGACCTAAAATGTCTTTGTGCTTTCTGCATATAACTGGAAATATTGTTTGTCAGCCTAATTTCTGGTTGTTTTCTCAAAATTACCTAGAATTATGTTATGGCTGAAATAATCTACAGGACTTCCACATTTGTTCTTATAAGAAACTAAATGCAAAGGTGTCACATTCGTATCCTACCTCCAGCTAGGGTGTTTTGAATACCCTTTGAAAGTACCATCAAGTGCCCATTTCAATTTTTCTTACTTATGAAAAACACCAATAAACATCACCACAAAGGGCTTTAAAGCAATTTATAGCCACTTTCTATTACTCCCTGCATTATTTTTCCATGGCTCCTTTTAGTAGAAATATCAATCAAAATGAATAGAGACACAATAAGAAAATTTCCTTCCACTCTCTAGAGCGATGAAGGATGACTCCGTCTTCCGCATGTCCCTCCAATTAAGCCGTACTAATGGCCTCCACTCACCTTCAGCTTAAATTGACTACCCCCTAAAGGACGTTTTCAGATTTGGAAGCATAAGTGGATCTACGCACTGGTGGGAAGGGGGAAAAGAAGAAGAGAAACCACATCTGTAACCACAGTGTCAACAACCGCCTTGAATAGAACTCCGAAGGAGACACCTTGAAAAGAAAACGCAATTGATTTTTTTTCCCTTTAAATTTGATGTTATCTTAATCTCTTACCCCGTGCTGGCTGCTTTTGTCGTTGCTGTGAAAGACGACCTGACAGGACAGCTTAAAGAAGGAGAGAAGAGCATTGAGGTTTGTGGTTTCAGAGGGATTTTAGTATGTTGTGTCCTGGTAGGGAAGGCACAGAGGTGGGAGGGGCTTTGTCCGTGGAATGTTTGCCTTACAAACAGGCTCTCAGTGTTGCTGAGGGTGACCTTTCACAGATTCCCCTGCCTCCACCTAGAATCACAGACACATCCCACCATGCCTGGTCCATCAATGCTACTCAGGGTCTAGGACGGGTCAGACGATCACTGTCAACAAGCTATGCCCCCGAAAGTATACTTTCTTATGGCCCTGGGACCCTCTGCCTCATCCCCACCTTCCAGCTATAATCAACAGGACCCAGTAGATTTCTCTCTGAGTTTTTCCACTCCTAAGATACAAACACGCTCCTTCTGGCCCCGGGAGCTTAGCACTCCATTGTCAAACCTCCCAAACTGATTTAAACCCAACTCCCTGTTTCCATTCGTGACACCAGCATTCTTTCAGGCAAAGACTTCCTTCTCCTAGATTCTTCTTCAACCCTTCCCCTTCAACCTTATCAAAGAACTGTCCCCCCTCAATCATGACTTCTTTCTATCCCAATTTCCATAGGGGCAGCCATCATCTTGACCCTAGCCCGAACTGTTAAAGCTACCTTCAGCTGCTAGGGCATGCTCCTGCTGGCTGTTCTACGAAGGTCTCCAGTGCGTGGTGCCCAACACTCGTTTTCCCATAGGCATCATACTTTTGTGTTTATTCTTTGATTTTGTTTGCTGCTCTTACTCAACATCTGAGGGCACTAGCCACGCGCCAGGCAATTGTCTGAATGTTACAAACATGAGTTCATTTCACAGAAACCTAATAATGGACTGACCTTCTCCCCACTTAACTTCACCGTCCTGTTTTCCAGTGTTCTCTTGTTCACATTCCACACCGTCTGAACAACCACAGCAGACTTGCTGGTTCCAAAGGTATCATTTTAGGGTCTTATTTCTCAGTCTGACTTTTTTTCTGTAAACCTATCAAAATCTTAGGAAAGATCTATCTCATTGTATAAGAAGATGGAAAGTCAAACCAGAGGCAAAAGAGCTGTCCTTCAGCCTGAAGTGACAAATGAAAAAGGAGCAGTGGCCTTCAGGACAGCAGCAGGGTTGGTGCCTGAAAACACAAATGAGGTCAGGCAGCTCGTCCCCTGAGAGATTTCCAGATGAATCACAGGAACCAACTCAAGATGAACCCACAATCTCTGTAGGCTTAGAAAGAACTACAACCCGCAAGTGAAGACACCAAGAGAGCTGGAGTTTGCAGAGCAGAGTGGCCCTGAACCATGGGGCAGTTGCAACCTTCAGAAAGAAATCTGCAAAAAGAGTAAGATGTAGTTTGAGAATAACAGTCCCCATTTAAGAGTTGATAAAACTGTTTACTACTCACATATGTAAACTGTTTAGCAAGCACCAAAGGGAGGAGAAGGAGGAGGAGGAGGAGGAGGAGGAGGAGGAGGAGGAGGAGGAGGAGAAGGAGAAGGAGAAGGAGAAGGAGAAGGAGAAGAAGAAGAAGAAGAAGAAGAAGAAGAAGAAGAAGAAGAAGAAGAAGAAGAAGAAGAAGAAGAAGAAGAAGAAGAAGATCACAACATCTATAAATCAGTTTCAGGGACTCTGACACCTTCAGCTGGCTTCTGCAGGCACCATGCACACATGTGGTGCACAGGTATAAATACAGGCAAATGCCAAACACATAAAATAGATCATTTTAAATTTAATATGACACAAAAATACATCCAAATCAAATTATCCAAAACCAGTCAAAATGAGTCTCTTTTCTTCATTTTTTTTAAATATTGTAAATGCATTTACTACTGTGTCTATGGATGTGTACATGACTCAGGGTAAGGGTCCAAATGTGGATTTCACATGTGGCAGTCTAAGGACAACTTTACAACATTTCTTTTTTCACCATCCTGTGGGTTCTCTGTCACTCTAAGGCTTGACAGGAGAAGCAACCAGAGAGGAGAGGCCCAGTGTGAGGAACCAAGATAACCCTGAGTATGGGTCCCATCAGAAACAAGGGCAACCAGAATCAGAGAACTCTCTAGAAAGTGAGGGAATGAGTTTCATTGTAGCAATTGAATGCACGACGTGCTACAGCGATAGAGCAAGGCGTCAGTTGGACTCCGGTGGCGATGATGGTAAGCTATGGGTACACCGGGAACAATAAATCAACCACAAAAATATCGACACAGCATTCCAGAGAATGACCCAGAAAGCACAGAGCATGAAACTGATAAAACAAAAGCGGAGGATGGATTTAAAAGAAGGCAGGAAGTGAGACAAAAGAGAAGGCGACGTGGAAGAAAAGAGAATAATAAAAGACAAAATAAAAACAAGACTCAGAGTCAGACACTGGGAATACAGCTCTGGTGGGAAAGCACTTAGCCACACAAGGCCCTGGAGTATATCCCTGACACCAAAGGATAAAGCCAAACAAACCAGTCCTAGCAACAGCTGCACTAAACATACACTGCCTAAAACACCCATCAAGTATTGACTATGCAAAAGTGCCAGATCCAGAGTTACCTTAAAAAGTATCTTAAACATAAACAGGTAAAACTAAAGCATGAAATGGTTCGGTGGGTAAAGGGATTGCTAAACTAGTGTGATGACCTGAGTCCAAACCCTGGGACCACAGGTGTGCACCTAATCCCCGTACTCCAATGGGAAGGTGGGCAGCAGACAGGAGAATCATCCAGAAGTTCACAGACCAGCTGGGTGGAAGATATCACACAAGGACCGAATCAGCTAGAGAGGCCCTCCCTCAAGGAACAAGGGGGAAGGTGAGAACTCCCTCTCAAAGGGTTTTGTCCTCTGACCCCTACACATCATCGCATGTATGAGGCTGTGCCCACATATACACCATATGCAGATACCCACAGAAATATAAATAAATAGGTAAATACTGATCCACTCCCAGCATGCAGCCAATACCTTCATTGAGCTGTGAAGAACTCAGGGCGAGAGCAAGCATGAACATGGGCGGAGGCAGAAGCTTCTCTAATCCAGAGAAAAAACATAATCTGTAGCTCATAGATAGGATAGCAAGAGGCAGCAGGGCTGTGTAGGGAGATGTTCCAGGGTAGACAGGGATGTGAGGTCCCCCCCCCCCCCCGCCCAGGAAAACTGGGATAACACCTGAGTACCAGGAGCCCTGCACTCCCTGGACTGCTGTCATTTAGTGCTTGGCAAGTGTCTGAAGATCCAGAAGGATCTGCTTCCCTGTCCGAACACTGACATCAGGATCCCCACAAACGCTGGGATGGGGATCAGAACACAGAGTTGTGTCTTCATTCTTTTTCAACCAGACAAACCAATGCTAATTCTAAAACTTTCTCATGGGTAGTTTCTGAGGGGAAATGGCACAGTCGATCCAATGACAGTCACTCGCTTTGGTGACTAACACTCAAACTGCATTCTCCGTAACTGTTTTGCAATAGAAGTCATGAATCTTGTCACTATGAAGCAATTTGGTTCAGTTTGTGTCTTTGGAAAACAACATCCTGATTGTGTTTTTTTTTCCCTTGGGGAATCTTCCTACACTTAAACAATTAGAAACAACACACAAACACCTGGTACAGAGCAGAGGGGACAGAAGAAGGCGACACTCTTGTAATTACAGTTCAGCAGGATTAACCCCTGCAATATCAATACCCAGCTATATCAATGTTCTCTTGTCTCCACTCATATTAAAGGTCACTTTAAAAATGAAGCCTCCGCTGGAATTAAACCTGCATTAACTAAAATTTGGAGGACGTCTCGCCATGCTTGCAAAGAGTGTACATTTTGAATCGCTCCCCCAGATAAATCTTTTTTTTTAACCCTCAGTGTTTTTTTCTTTTCCTAATCATTTCACTATTCTTCCATTAGTCACATAAATCTGTGTGCAAAAATTACACTCCGTAGCAGAAATAAGGTCCCACGTGTTAGTGAAGCTGTACCCATGATTCACGATCAAATGGGGGCTGGAAAGATGGCTCAGTGGTTAAGAGCACTCGCTGCTTGGGACACAGGTTTGGTTCCCATCACCCGCATCAAGTGTCTCAGTATAACTGCCTGTCACTCCAGTTCAGGGAACTCATTGTCTTCTGGCTCCCGCATATATTACATGCATAAGGCATACCTACAGACAAGCAGACACGCGCATGCACATATAAAGAAGTAAGCAAACAGCCGGAGGAAAAAGGCAAGCCTCAGATATGTATGTGGGTTTGGGACGTAAAACCCAGTCTTAGGATTGTATCACAAGGTATTGTGAGGTACTCCATGGGACTCGGTTTCTGTACTTATCAGATGGGGCAAACAGAACATGACTTTGAACTTGCAAACCTGATTCCAGATCTGTCCACCCATGTCTACCATCCATTAAGGTGGCAGAGTGCAGCTTCTCACAGATGCCCTGTCCTTGATAAGTCTAAGGAGACAGCATCTTACTGCAGGCTACGTCAGGGTCTCCAACCTCAGTGTGAAATTCTCTATTAACACACAGGAGGAAGTGGGGCGAAGGAGGGGCACAGGGGCCCTAAAAAGCTAGGGCTGAACATCACTTGCACTGATGCCTCAGTGTTGCACCTCCCAGGGCCTTTGCAGCACTGCACTCACAAATGGACAACCCCATAATCCTTGACTTGCCCCTCCCTCCTGCCCTGTCTCCTCCCCCTCCCTTTAGACAACCATAGGCCCTATTAGGTAGGTACCAACACCTCTAATATTAAGAACACAGAGCATGTAGTCACCTTGCACAGGATGACCCAGCTCCGTAGTGACTTCATGGCCCATACTTAGCGCAATGTACCTACATGTTTCCAGGTGAGTGGCGGGTAAGATTTTTAAGGTCCTACTTTGAACTTAGCATTAGTTCTTAAGGCTGGGGAAGTTTGAGCGTCAAAAAGGAATAAAAAACAACACTTCACAGTGAATGTACTCCCCTAAGTTGGGGTTTCGCCTCTAAAAAAAAAGAGCCTTAAAGATAAGAGTTATCTGTCCTTACCCATATAAGGACCTCAGCGTCCTACACTGATTTATAGTCTAGACTTTCCTGCTTCACTTTACTTATCCCAGTTGACTGTAAGCACAGCTTTTGCTTTAACGGTAGATCTTTCCCCTTATCTAATTCCCTCCAGCAGCATCCCCTGGCCCACATCTCTCCAGCTTCATCTGTTCCGAAGCTTGACACCCGAAATCCCCTTATCAAATGAGATTGCAGCCTCTTTTCCCAACTTAAAGGCAATCGATATCCAGGTACAAGAAATGAAGATAGAGCCAGAGCAACTGCGAGTCCTGGCCTCAGATCCTGGCTGTGTAAGCAAGATAGGGTTCCTGACATGAGAAGAGATAAGAAGGGTTTCCAGAAAGTGCCCAGCCTCCAGCCACACCCTCGCCCAGAGCCTAGCTCTGGTCCCTCAGGAGCCACAGGCACCCAAAGGCTGCCTGGTGAGCTGGGGCTAGCAGGAATGTGCTAAAAACCAGGGTGAGACCAGGCTCTTTTTAGCTTCAAACTATAAAGGTCAAACTGTTGTTTTAGACTTAACAGGACCCACCTGAACCCTGCGTTTCCTTCACTTGAGGCCAAACACAGATGTAGCCAGCGATCTGCAGAGAGACTATCCCCTTTCTTTTCCAGACCCCGCTAAGGGGTGCTCACTGCTTTTTCCTTAGTCATTAAAGATAGCATACCTCGCATTTCCATTTAAAAGAAGTGAGTTGGAAAGTTGAAGCATTGAGTTTGTTTTGCCCACATCCGTGGGTCCCCACAAAAGCCAACAAAGGAGACCAGGTCCCCTATGCAAAAGCAAAGAGCCTATATTTTAATCAAGTTTGCAAACTCGGTCTCTCCGCATGTTCAACATTTTAGAATATCCGGAGAGCCCCAAGCTCAATTAGAATTGGGTTTTTATAGTAGTAAAGGTGGCAATAAGGGGTCTCTGAGGTTCAGGACCCCCGATTGGCTGACATCTGTCTAGGGGTGTCCTGGTGAGGTGCTGGCAGGTGTTTCTATCTACAGTGCTTGAAATGCCAGGAATTTCCTCTGAATGGTCAGGTAATCTCAGCACCAACTGTTCTCAGAGGCAGGATGGCCCACCTGCTTTGAAGGAAGAATCGATCTTGCAGATGAACCTACTCAGATGAGAATTCCTGTCTAGCTAGCAGAAGAGCATCTTCTTGCCAGCCCAGGGAAGCTAGTCATGACCTCAGCATTACTTTCGATTTCATTTTCGCAGAACACTGACCGAGGTTCCATCTCCAGCCTTCAGACAGCTACTATGGCTTCCTGTTTCCTGGACTCTGGAATTGACTTTTTAGAAGAAAACTGAATCGTGAGAAAATTTTTTTGTTGTTGTTTCCAGAAATTAGAAACCTCTCTGTGGAGCCAGTGGAACATTGACCAACAACTCAGAGGTCGCAGGATGAGGGAACGTTTGCTCTGGAAGTGAACTTAAAAAAATTAAACCTTTAATTATGGGAAGGTGTATTTGTCTGTATCGGGTACAGGCGCCCATGGAGGCCAGAGGTGTCCAGAGCCAAGCTGGAGTACCAGGTTTAAAATAAGCAAGTTGTCAAAGCATTTGTGAGCCTTTGCTATACGGGTAGTAGGAAGTGAATTCCAGCCTTCTGCAAGAGCAGTATGTACTCCTAACAGCCAAGCCCTTGCTCCAGCCCTCATTAACATACTAAAATAAAATCAGCAACAACAAGAAGAACAAAAACCCTTACCAAGCCTTCCAAAGGGATTTGGGCTGGGAGTGTGACTGGATTGGTAGAGTGCTTGGCTAGAATGCATGAGTCCCTGGGTTTAATCTCAGTACCACACAGATTGGGTAGAGCAAGTCCTGGCACTTGGGAGGTGGAGGCAGGAGGATCAGAAGTTTGTCATCAGGCTGAGGAGCTAGTTTACTCAGTAGAGAGCTTATCATACAAGCATAAGGACCCGAGTTTGGACCACTGTCACCCTACATAAAGCATTGAGCTTTTATAAGATCAGTGCTGAGGAGGCCCTGAGACACATGACTGGCCAGCCTACCTGGACGAATCAGCAAGCTCTAGAGTTGGTGAAAGTTCACAGGCGTGTGTATCTAGACATACACCACATGCGTACACACATGTGCACATATGCCATTATATACCTATATATGTACAAATACATGTACCCATATGCACCCAAGTGCACTTACACACACCCACTACACAATACACCACTCACACACTCAGAATACCATGTGCACACATATACACTACACACTCCGGCAAACCACCATGCACACACAGAGGAAACACTCTTTCCCCACACAACCCGCATACACAGAAGCTCGGAGTTATCCTCTGCTGTATAGGAAGTTGGAGGACAGTTTGGGATGTGCCAGTCTTTGTTTTAAAATAAAATATTAAAGTGAAATAAAATAATTGGATTGGCTGTACATCTCAATGGGCCTCACTCTTCAGACACAGCTCGTGAAGTCAATGCAGTCACCGAAACTGCAGGAAGGGCTTGGCTATGATATTTACAAACCCTGCTTATATAAAAGCTAAATAAGCCAAACCCAACAAAAATGCCTGCCCAGTTTACCTAGGACTTTCCCGGCAGCCGAGAGCAGGAAGCATGGTAAATGAAACTCCAGTGGAGCAACAGGCACTGCCTGCCGCTCACAGTTGCCTTTTTAATTGAATTCACGGAGAGCATCACCACAGAGTGCAAAAGGCTTTGTCCCTTGGAGGTCCAAGTTGCTCCAACATCATTAGCGTGCCATTACTGTCTGGTAAAACAGTGACTCTGACCCCATCCTCTAAGCCTCATTCAGACCGCACAAAGACAGTGAAACTGGCTTGAGGCTCGCTTTCAAGGGACTCCATGGACAGATAAAAGGCAGTCTAAGCAGTGGCTTTTCCTTTCTTTCATTTATTATCATTGTGTGTGTTTGCACGATGTGTCACCAACAGTGCCACAGTGCACCTATGGAAGTCAGGGGACCGCTCAAACGGAGGTGGCCAGGCTTAGGCAGCCAGGGTCTTTGCCTTGACCTGCTGAGCCTTCTCACCGCCCTGCCTCGTTTTTTCATCTGTGCTTATTTGTTTGTTCTAATACAATAACTGTACTCGACAATGCGAGATCTTTATCAGACTCGAATTTAAGAAATTACTTGCAAGACTAGTGTAACTAGTCTGTGTACGCGTGATGCATTTTAAAATCAGGAGTGGTGTTTCGTGGGAAAGGGGTCTGAGCGTGTACGCTGTGCAAATACCATGCTGGCTTTGCCAAAAACAATAGGCAATTATGAGAACTCTATGGAAATACAAATGATAACTGCTCCCATCGAAGTCACTTTGCTGAAAGCAAGCGCCACCCTGACTTCAGTGCTGTAGCAGGAAGAGTAACGAGAATCAGGCTGAGAAAAAGGTCCTTTTGTCCAAGACCAGTAACTCTAACTCCTCTGTCAGATCTCACACTTGGTTGAAAAGACTGTCAAGAGACGGGAATTGTTCTGTCTTTGTTTTGTTGTTGTTCTATTTTTACTTAAACTCTAAACTTTTATGAAATAACAAAAACAAAAGTAACTAAAAGACTAACATCAGAGGCATTCAGATCCTAATTCTGCACCCTTCGTAAGTTGTGAATATTGACTTGGGAAAGTTCATTTCTAGACGCTATTTGTTTTGTCGTTGCTGGGATCTGAAGTCAGGGTTTCTCCAGTCCTCTGGCCTACATTTTAGAAGGCAGAGTTCTCAGTGAGAGGCTCATGAGCATTGTGAGTTGACCTGACGTGTTCTGGGTTCCCTTGTCCATGGCAATGTTGCCCCTCGGAGTCCTTAGGCCAGATGTGGCAGGACTTTGTGACTCCATCAAATGTAAAAGAGCTGATGCTATCCCCAGCAGGAGAGTTGTTAGCTGTGCCAAACACTTGAGTTTACTGTGTTAGCAATGTACGGTCTGTAGTCTAGCATTACCGTACTGTTCTGTACCTATGGATTATTAACTTAATATAATCAATAAATGACTCATTGGGGTGCGCACAGAGCACAAGATATACAAAGGATGAAATGGAGAAGATTGTGCACATCTGTGCTCCAATGACTTTTGGTCTACTTTCTCCAAAGAGAAAATATGAAGAGAAATCAAAACTCTAAGAAGTAACACACAGTTCGAAAAGAAGTGATAAAATTGGGTTAGTTTCATTGAGACACTATGGTAGCCTGAATTAAAGTTTGAGTCTACTGTAGTTTTATTTACATACTTTTAAAATGTTATCTTCATCTTATCAACCTTCGCATCAAATACAAACCACTAAAATATGTGGTGGTGGTGGTAAGATGTTATCTGTGGTCTTGGACACTTTCTGAGGGAAATGTGGTTAAACAGAAAGTGTGAGTTTTATATTTTAAAATGGCCAAATGGAAATGCTGGCCAACAAATATGTGGAATAATACATAAATCAAAACAAATAATCACATTTTAACCTCCATACGGTTTCCTAAGATGTAAAAACCGTGGCCTGACTTTCAGATATTGTCTAAGAATTTATAAAGGCTCAAACGGTAACAGACTTTTAGGCTTTAAAAATTCTTATGCTGGTGAAAAAAAAAACAACACAAAACAAAACAGCACCATTTTTCACACATGCCCGTGTTGCCGTGGAACAGAGCCTGCCAGGTAAAATTAATTGTGTCACTGTATTATTTTCTAATTAAAATGGGCACAAACAAGTAAGAGGAAAGCCAAAAAAAAAAGTGAGAGAAATCTGGACCGCTAATTGTTTCTGGCTCCAACTAATTTTTAAATGTCTCAGGTTAAGAAGCGAGCACAGTCTAGTTCTAACAGAACCACATTCCTAGCCAGGCGGCACAGCTCATGGCTGTAATCCCAGTGCTCTGGGGGTGGAGAAAGAAGAAATGCCACGGCGTGAGGATAGCCTCACTTCGCAGTGGCCTCCAGGCCAGCCTGTAACTCCTGTAAGCTCTTGTCTCAAAAAACCAAAAACAATGCAATCTTTCTCTGCTAGTCACCAAATTAATGTTCCAGGCATCCATGGAGGATTCAAACAATCAAATTCCTGGAAACACACAGAAATGCTAATTTTTAAAGCTGTTTATTAACATAAAATGTTAAAATCTGATTGTGTCTTTCCTTTTAAAAAATGGATCATCTATTTTAAATAACAGGAGGGGTTCTGACCTGCAGTGATGCTTGTCAGCTAGTCGAATCATTTCTAATTGATTGTCCTTAACTTTTAAATTCCCCAAAGGAGTACTGCTTCCCCCCATGTAACTGAGAATGTTTAAATAACACCGGCTGTGTGCGAGCGTGGGCCACCTTTTCTATGGCGGCTTTAACATCCCTTCAGGTTAATCAGCCAATTTAACTAACACAAACATATTTGACACGCTGAAATGAGAAGGGACCCGACAGGCCCGCGATGTGTACACAGTGATTTTATGATTGCTCCCTAAGACCGAGCTCCTTTCGCCAGGGTCATACTTTAGATATGTTACCTGTATTGTTAGGTCCCACAAAGGAACACAGGGCTCATAGCAACAGAGGCAGAATAAATGTCTCCATGAGATTCCGAGCGCATTAGTCACTTGAAAGCCTCTGTGGTGAACAACAAAGCCGGGGCCAGCTCTGTCCTTTCTGATACACCGGAGGAAGGGCGCAGACAAAAGGCTGACGCTACCGTCTGATATTCCAGAGCAAATGACAACTTTTAAGACTCTCTCCCTGCTCTGAACTGCTCAAGAAACTATGAAAGTAGTTTCCAAAGCTCTTGGCTTGACGCTGCTTTTTTTCCTAAAAGAAAATCCTCTCCGGGGTCTTTGATTAAAGAAGGGTGTAATCACTCTTTCCGACTCACTCTGATTTCACCTCAAAGGGGGCCTGAGGTTTCTTTATACACCAGGTTGACTTTCTCACTTCAAACCAGAAGCAGAAGAGGGAAAAAAAAAATAGTCAAGTCAGTTTGAGCAGCCTCTCCCAAAAGGCTCAGAACATCAAGGGTATTTACAGGTGTTAAACCCAACCTTTAAAAACAAAAATTGCCAGCCCCTCTGACACAGCACGTGAGGCGGGGAGTCTCAGCGACAGTGCATCCTCGGATATGTGTGAAATAACCGAGCCACTAAGGACTGTTTCTGGCGCCATCACTGCTTTTCACCCGGATGTTCTGATTTATAATGTAAGTGGATGGCTTTTAGATAAATAAAAATAAGGATCATGAAAATTGCGTTTAAAAGAATGTGTGTGTGTGTGTGTGTGTGTGTGTGTGTGTGTGTGTGTGTGTGTGATGTGTTGCGTGTGTGAAGACTCCAAGGCGACAATCAGCATCCTGTCCTGCCCAGGGATGCGCGGAGCCCGCAGCGCCCAGTTGGATGCCCAGAGGGAAAAGCCAGAGGGTGTTCATTGATGAGCGCGCTGGGTGGGACCGCAGAAAGGGTTGAGTGCATAGCGCTGCCAGGCCCGCTCACATTCGCGAGCCAGTGAGCCTGTCCAACTAATCGCCCGGTTTGTTTGCACAGCTTTGCTGGAGCATTTGCAGGGATGCAACCCCAGCTCCCCGCAGAGCCTGAGAGAGAGTGACCAGCCAAGATACCAGCGGGACCAGGATTCACCTGCACGCCCAGATACGGGCAGAAAAAACATACCATGGTTTGTCCAAACAGCCCTGGGTGCTGCGGACTGGCTGTCCCCGTGGTCCTCCCCTGGTTTCGCTGCCAGGGGACATCGGCCAGGTTTATCTAAAGGCTGAGATACACTCTTTGAAGTTGGCAGCCAGGGCCTGCTGTGACCCAGGGAGGGACCTCGAGGATTCCCCGGGGAACCAAGCTCTCTACCTGGAAATACTTGGCAGACACATGCAATCAGGTTCCCACAGCCGGCAGCCTTAGTCAGCACCTGGTCGGCGGAGTGACTCAGAAATCAGGAGCGAGGAGGGGCTTCAGGCTTTCTGAACCCACCGCCCATACATAAGTCACGTGATTCGCCAAAGCTCGAGCCTGCTCAGAACCTCACGCAGGAGCTGTCTGCCTTTGTCTCCCGTTCCTTATCTTACAGAACCAGCACCGGGAGGGACAGCCTTTGGCTTCCCAGATCACCCCCCTCCCCAGCAGCAGCCTGGGTGATAACGTTTTTGATTAAGCTCGGGATCTTTGGCACACATCAGCAACTACTAATTATGAAAGATCTAATAATACATCCCCGTGTTTCTGTGACAACCGCAGGCATCTCCACTGAGCATCCTCCAAGCCATTGGAAGGGAAGCAGACACTGACACCACACACTACCGCACAGGGAGGGGTCCAGGCCTAGAACCTTCTACAATGGAAGCTGAGGAAGCCACCCAGCTCCTGCGAGAGCAAGCCAAGCAAAACACAAAAGTGATTTTAAGTTTTTTTTTTATTTTTTGTTAAGCTAGGAGGAGAATTAAGTGTTGTTTGGCAATTAAAATAAGTGGGATGAAGTATCATCTCATTAACATTCCTCCAGTGGCAAAGGATGTTCAAAAACCCTGAGACCCTGCGGTAAGATGCCTAGCTACAGCTGCTTTATGTATAGCTAAAAATACATTCGATGACACCTTCACGGGCAGGAGAAAGCACACCTTTTCTCTATACATATGGAAATAAGCTCTCTCCCAAGACACCTGGAACAATGGTGGCAAAATCTATATCAAAAAAAAAGATAAAAACCTGCACGACTTTTCCTTTGTGCCCCGGATGCTTGTGGCAGCCCTGAGTTCATGGATTGGACCATGGTGCAATTTAGAACAGACTATGCTTGGTCTTCAACACTCCCCGCCTCCCAGGTGGGCATCCTGCCTGTGTGTGCCTTGCATAAAGGGGGGTCCTTCACAGAGGAAGTTGCCACCACCACGTACACTTGACATAGAAGTGCGGCGGGAGGGGGGGGGATTTGTGTTCCTGAAACAAAATACAAGGCACCAAAGGTTCTGGCCGCAGGGTCCTGCTAGGACTTCATGCTCAGTCCTTGGGACTATGGTAAAATTTTGTCCTCTGAAATCCTTCAAATATACTTGTTTCCAGAAGAACAAGCGTGGATTTTTCTGAAGAACCATGAGGGCAGCCAGGAGACTAGTCTCAGCCTCTGAGTCTTTTCCTCCAGCTGCCCAAGACCTCTCTGGCTTACCACGCAAGAGAATTGCTATGCCGTTGTCTGTCCCCAATCACACCAGGCTGGTAACTTCTGGTGTGATTAAACACAACAGATTACACGGCAGTTGGAGGAAGCTGCCCCACTCTGGTGTCCAGCCGTGGAGGCCATTCTCTGGCCGTGTATCCAGGCTGTGTGTCTTTTCCCTTTCCTCCCCAGACTCCCAATCCTGAGGCTAGGGTAGGTAGGCCAAAGGCTTTGTCTGGTGTGTACAAGGCCCTAGCTCCCACCCCCAGTACAGAGAAAGGGGGGGGGGGCAAATCCTGTCCCAGCCCTCAAGTTTTATTTCATTTTCCCTGTCCTTTCATTTGCTTTTGTCGTTCTCGCTCTCCATGATTTTCCCTCTGTTGAACAAAGAGCTGAAATTCTCTGCACTTCATCGGTCAGAACTGCACTTGGTGAAGTCAGGCTTTCTTGCTTTCCCCCGATAGATGAACTGTTTCTAGCTAGGAAACCGTCTTTAAATTCCTGACTAATTCCCGAGGTGAACGGGGACTCTTCTTGTTCCCTTGGTGGGCTCGCAGTCCATCACCCGTGCAGGCCAGCAGGCAATGGCCACCCAGAGTCTCCAGCGTGCCCCTGACAACAGAGCAGACATCACTTCTGTGATCAAGGGCAGGCATCTCTCATCTGGACCTGTGCGGAGGGGGTGGCTGGTCTGCAGGAAGTGCCTTCGAAAAGGAGCTAATCATATCATTCAAATTTCCTGTTTTGTTTTCTCTGCCTGATAAGCCTTTATCAGACGAAAATGAAAGTTCTCTCTGATCTGGAGTTAGGTAGACATACACATACCTTTGATAGCTCCCCTCCTGGGAAGCAGGGGAGGCTAATTGATAAAGTACTAAAACCCCAAACTGGAGCCCTGAAGTCTAGACGCGGTGTGAGCTGACAAACTAACCCGATGGCTTAACTTTGACACTCACTTTAGAGGAGAGGGTCCGAAGTTTACAGCCCTGGGATTCCTTAACTACCTGGGTAAACTGAGGCAAAACAGATAGCTACAGGGATAGTTCTGGCCAGTGTCCCTAAGAACACTTCTGAGAACTGTCTGAAAAATTAGAAATTTAAATTAAATTACTTAAAAAGTAAACTAGTGTATACATATCTTTCCCATCTAAGATCTTCTTGTGAAGTGTGGGATATTGGTAAGGTAATTAGCAGGCAATTCATAAATTTTGCAGTTACCTATCAAAAAAAAAGTGAGAGCCACAACTAAGATAAAAAAATCATCAAACATTTTGGGGTATGGTTTGTCAGTTTCTTGCATAATTATATATATGTTTAAAACCTTAAAATTTTTTTACTTGCTCGTCTATTACATGTCTCTCTGTGTGCAAGTTTCGGAGCACGTTCCCAGGCACACCACCTGTGGAAGTCAGAGACTGCGTGCAGGAGTTGGTTCTCCCACCATGAGAATGGTGGGGATCAAATTTAGGTTGTCTGTCTTGGTGCAAGCGCCTTTATCCACTGAATCATCTTTCTGGCCCCAGTTACACACCGTGTTACCTTTTGATCTGGCGTTTGGGCTCCGGCCATAATTTGCACCCTCACAGAACAGGAGCGGAACTATTTTACAGCAGCAACGTTCTCCAGAATTGCCAAAACGTGGAAGAAATCCAGATACCCTGCCGTCAGTGAGTGGGTAGACAAGGGGTGCTGTGTGCAGACAATGGAGCGTCATTTAGCAATAAAAAGAGAAAGGAGCTCACCAGCCACAAAAAGACTGCGGAGGGACTGCGGTGCGCATCGCTGAACACAAAAGGCATTCTGGAAAGAGAGCATGCTGTGCGCTTCCTTTACTTAGTCTAGAAAAGGCAAAGTGAATGGGGCAATAAAAAGTCTATTTTTCCCCGTGGTGCAAGGTGCTGGGGTGGAGGATGAATGGGTGAATAACAGGGATCTTTCAGGCGATAGGGTGGACAGAGAAGTGACGGATACTTGATGGTACGCATCTGTCAAGGCCCTCAGAATGCACGCCGGCTGGAGGTAGAATACACAACACACCACCTTATAGTAAGAGAAATGGTGAGGAGGGAAGGGGTGGGGACTAGAAAGTCCCTGCTACTGGTAAGTCAAATCCCAAGTAAGCTGTTTGCTGCACACACTTGACCCTCCCCTCCCAGAACCTGTGCAAAAGCTGAGTGCAGTACTGCACACCTGTTATCCCGTGTGTCTGTGTCGTCTCCAGAACCTCAAGAGTAAGCCAGCCTGGCTTATGCATCAACAAAGAAACCTGTTCCAAGCAAGGGGAGAAAGTGAGGGTGCCCTAGTCTGCGCTCTGACCCGCAGCATATATCGTGACACATAGGTACACACAGCCACACACAGATGGGGGCACCCACAGTTCTTTCTCTCTCCCTCTCTGTGTCTTTCTCTCATCTCTCTCCATCTGTCTTTGTCTCTCTGTCTCATCTGTCTCTGTCTCTCTCCCTTTGTCTCTCCTCTGTCTCTGTCTCTTTGTATCTGTCTCTTTTCTCATCTGTGTCTGTCTCTCCTCTGTCTCTCTGTCTCATCTGTCTGTCTCTCTCCCTTTGTCTCTCTGTCTCGTCTGTCTCTCTCCCTTTCTCTGTCTCTGTCTTTCTTTTCTCATCTCTCTCTATGTGTCTCTGTTTT
>NW_026067909.1:32065685-32078712 GCF_014885135.2 Alexandromys fortis | reverse complement strand
CCCCCCCCCCCCCCCCCCCCCCCCCCCCCCCCCCCCCCCCCCCCCCCCCCCCCCCCCCCCGCTCCCAGCCAGCCCCCTTTCCTGCCCCCATTCATAGCTCTAAAAACTGTGAAGAGGAAACCTCCAACTCCCTGTTCTTACCCAGTCTCAAGTACTCTGTCATCCTAGGGATATTTTTAAAGACACTGCCAGTACAGGGGAAATCCATTAACATTTTCTGATCTGTTTTATTTGTAACTTTGGTCTATACGAGAGTGCATGCATCTATGTATATGTTATATTGTCTGCCTGGTGCGCAGAAGGCCAGAAGACAAAGTCAGATCACCTAGACCTGGAAGTACAGGTCGTGGCGATCCACCACGCAGGCGCCGGGAATGGAACCAGGGTCCTCCACAAGAACAGTAGTGCTCTTGACTGCTGGACCATCTCTCTAGCCTCCACTTACAGATATTTATCCTCTTCAGCATAAGAATTGTTCTGGAATGCTTGGAAACGGGAACCCCATCAATTATTTTTAACGATGCAATCAGAATCTACTGCCTGAAGACCCAAAGATGGCAGAATGTAAATGAACAGAAATGGGCTAATTTAAGTTGTAAGACCTAGTTAACAATAAGCCTGAGCTATTGGCTGCTTATTATATTAAGCCTCTGTATGATTATTTGGGAGTGGCTGCCAGGATACAGAGAAAGGCATACTGGCAGCTCACAACCACCTGTTACACCCACTCCAGAAGATCACACAGAGACATCCAAACAGATACACACATACACGTCATTAAAAAATGTGGGTTTTTTTTTTGTTTTTTTAGAATTTCAAATGCTGTGTCTCTCTGCATCCTAAGCACCACTTTCCTTCTGGGATGGTTTGTTCCCACTTGAGGATAACTCAAGTATTTTAAAGAATAAAGAATAACTCAAGTTATTTTAAAGAATTACTAAAATAACTTGAATACTTAGCTTTTAATTTTTATGTGTGTGCATTTTTGTAGAGTGAGCATGGGCAGAGGTCAGAAAGGAGCTCAAGAGCAGGGGAAAGGAGACTTTGCCCAGGGAAGGGGGATAAGAACATGTGAAAGTGGATGGGGGGATACGAGAGGAAAACACGGGTCACGACAAGGAGAGAGTGGAGGTGTGGGGGGAGGGAATCAGTCAGAACTGAGCGCATGAAATGCCCATATGAATCCCATTACTTTGAATGTTAATTTTGTAAATTATTTTTAAAAAAGGGATTCCCATGCTGAGCCCTGTCTACTGTGTGCTCTGCTGGGCATGGTGCTGGCCACACGATGTGCCATGCAGGACCCAGGGCACACGTACGTTATCTTCCTCTAACAGACACTTGTGAGTGGCATCCTCATTCACACAGCCCCTTCCTTTAAGACCTTCTCAGTGCTCACCTTCCAGGCTCTGCTGTCACTCCCAGAGCAGGCAAGTTGTGTATGACCTTCTGGGGCAAGGTTCTGCCTCTCCATGCCCTCTTCCCTGCTGCCTTCACAGCCTCCTAAAACTGAGTTGGCAGGGCCTGATGAGTCACCACGAGAGAACAGCTGTCCCAAAACATAACAAAAAACCAGCCAAGCCCAGGGAGGGAGGTGGATGCACTTTGCGCTGCCATACATACAACCCAAGTTCTGCTGCCACCTGTTCCTGTGGCAGAACCACCAAAGCTGACTACCAGAGATGCCAGGGCAGGTTCTTGTTACAGTACGAACAGTGTCCTTACCGCCTCATCCTGAGCACCCCCCTCCATTTGACTATTCATGTATAAGGCCTTCAAGGAGGTAAGTAAAACGAGACCATTATGGCGGAGTCCTAAGCCACAGAAATGGTGTTATTATGAGAAAAGAGATCAAGGTGAGGGAACAGAGCCAACACGAGGAAACCTACATGAGTCAGGAGCAAAGCTCTGGGAGAAACCACTGCCCACAGCTAGATCATAGACTTCCACCTCAGAACCGGGTTAACATTGTTAGCTTGTGGGTTTTCTTTTCTTTCTTCCCCCCCCCCCCACAGCACAAGCTAACTAATAATATATAGAAGTCTGATTGTTCTGGACATCAGTCAAACCCCAGGCAAGAAAAATGTGATAACCAAAACCCAGCACATCTCCCATCCATCCAGAAGGCTGTGAAATCAAGGGTATGACCTGCGTCAGTGGGAAGCTCCCACAGTCCTGACACTGGGCATTCACAGCGGGTGTCACAGCCTGTGTATCTGACTCAGCTCCCTGCCAAGGTGTGTTGGGTAAACCCTTCATCCCAGGGAAGATGCTCACTCCCGTGGGAACGTCTATAAAGACTACAACGAAAGCAGCTGCAGACAAAGCTGTTTTTCTTTGGAAGAAGACTAAAGAGCCGTGACTAATACTTTCTAGGGTGTCTTGTCTCTTTAACCCTCTCTTGTTTATTATTTGTGCTAATTCCCCTCCACGCCTCCACTTCCATGTAACAAGGAAGGACAGAGGTTATATGTTCATCTTATAGGCCTTCCAGCAAAGTAGACAGTCGGCTAAAGACCTGGGAGAAAAACTGAGGCAGAATAGAGGGTGCCGAGGGGAGAACTGGGCTGTCTCAGCCCCGAGGCTTCTGGAGAAATAGAACGAGGTGGCTTCTGCTGGGGAGAGTGATAAAAGGGCCATATGAAGGGCCTTGGGTCTGATGCCTATGGGGAAAGTACCTGAGAAGCAGAACCCACAGAAAGCAGTTTCAGAAATGATCACAGAAGTTCAAGCCCTGCAGCAAAATTTGGGGATCATTTCTCAGAGGGAATTTAGTAAGACCCAACATCAGAAAAAAACCTCCCAAGGAATTTGACATCCTAAAAACCTCCTCAAGACTTAGGAAAACATTGAAACACCAATGATCATCTTTGAATGGGCTCAGGGACAACATCTGTTGGTAAAGAAATCATTAAAATAACAAAGAAATAATGATCTATCAAGTCAGGCAGAGTGGTGACAAGGGATGGCTCAGGGGCCAAGGAGCCAGCTCCCTGCACCAGCTTCCTGGAGGGATTGCTGGGAAGGCCAGGCAGAGTTTGGGACTGTTCTCAGAGACGCTAAGAGGGGGAGAGATTGGCAAAAGAAAAAGTCCTTGACGCATGCCTGAAAGGGATCCGAGAGGCAGAGGTGGCAAAAGATGGTGGTGGAGGGGAAGAAACCAAGGGTGGGGAAATACGCACTCCAGAATTCCCACGGCCAGTCCCAGGAGGAGGCAGAAGAAAGGAGAGCCTTGGGTTTGGGCTCAAGAGCTAAACTTCTCAGGACTTAACAGGCTGAGGACAGAAGACAGAGAACTCTTCAGTCACCATGGCTGGTAGCACAGTGTCAGATACAGCCACAAGACTGAACCGTTCCTTCCAGAAGCCCACACAATCCTCTGGAAATCAAGACCCTGTGCCATTCCCCACAGCCCTGACCTGGGGCCAGCACCCCCAGGGCCTTGAAGAGCCTGGTAGTCTCAAGTACCCCATGAACAGTAATGAGGTGGGACTGTGTGACCAGGGACAGAACAAGGAGCCCGCTGCACATAGCCCGTGTGGGAAAAGCCTCCACACAATCTGCCTCCGGGGTCTCCAGGTATAAGCAGCTCTTGATATAAGTGATGACGGTCCCAGGACTTATCCCAAGTACACGGTGACAGCGATTTCACTGCAGCGTGAGTTTCCTATTAGCACATTCTCTTGTCTGTCCTTCACGGGATTTTGTTCGTCTGGCTCTTTGTTTTTTTTTTTTTGTTTTTTTTTTTTTTTTTTTTTTTTTTGAGACATGGTCTCACACTATAGGCTGGCTTTGAACTCACAGCAATCCTCCTGCCTTAGTCTCCTGAGTTCTGGAGTGACAGGTGTATACCACCATGCCAATTTTTATTGTTCATCCTTCAATAAAAAAATGTGAGTGTTGTTGGCACAGCCTCACCTGAAATCTCATCATTCGATGTCTAGAATTCCTTCCTAAAAATGTCACACAGCCACAAGCCTTGATCACTCTCATGGCTCCATCTCTGAGATCCCAAATAGGCTAGCGTTCCTATAGCTTCAGAATAAGTTCAATAACATAGTGGGTGTGCAGACACGGTCCAAAGACAGAAGAATGTCAGGGCACAGTAAAAAAAAAAAAAAAAAAAAAAAAAAAAAACCACGGGGGGTGGATGAAAAGCTGCAGACTGGGGGTGTGACATCCCTACTCGTTAAAGACAGGTGTGGTCCACAGGTGAATTACTTTGCTGCAATCGGTATTCTCTAAAACGAAGCTTACCCTTTTATACCATTGGCTGCTTTGAAACAGATTATAAGTGGTTATTATGAATGCAGTAGAAAATGATACATCCGATATCTATGTGAGAGTCAGAGCCAGCTCACTGCCCATGCTGAGCCACGGGCACCCATTGAATACCCCAGGAAGACCCTCCGCCTTGAGGCAAGGCTTAGCCGTACGCCCTCCCCAACCCTTGGCGTACTTCCGCCTGGTTTTGGTTGCTGGACACAAGCCTTCTTCTACCATGCACCCAGTCCTCCTGTGAGAGCACAGCCACCCACAGGACTGGCCTCACACCAGGCTCCACCTCCAGAACAGGCAGGCCCCATAGAGGGGACTTGCTGAGAAGAGGGGCAGAATGTAGCTGCTGGGGCAAACAGTGTCTGTTGCAGGTGTCTGACATCACTGCTTGAAAGATTTTCGTTCTAAATTTTACCTGCTTGTTATTTGCATTATATTATTGTTTTTAAAGGGGCACATAGATCATGGTAGACTTTGGATTGCGGGCCCAGTGTTTCATTTTCACAAAACACCAACCGGGTTATATTTTGAATGCTGACTTTTCTCCCCACAAGTAGGAAAAGTGTGACCTTCCTTATCTCCTCAGAACACAGGAGTTTCAAACAAAATGCTCAATTCAGTTGAAAACTCGGTAGAAATATAAATTTCTGTGGCGTCTTCCATGATGGTCAATCTTCATTATCGGCTTGGCTAGGTTTAGAATCACCATGGAAACTCTGTGTCTACATGAGAGTTTCCAGGGAGATCTGACTGAGGAGAGAAACCCCACCTTAAAGGTGGGTGGTACCAACCCTTGTAGACAGGGGTCCTGGTCTGAGCCCTGGCATTCATCTCTGCCTACTTGTTGACTGTGAGTTTTAGCAGCTGCTTTATACCTCTGTCACCATGCCCTCCCCATGGTGGAGGACTGTACCCACAGTGAACCAAAACCCTTTGTCTCTTAAGTTGCTCTTTACCACAGCAAGAAGAAAGATAATATAATCCTCAATGCTGTCTTGGTTCTGAAACATGAAGAAGTGGGGTGGAACAGGGCAGAGAACCCTGATTGCTTTTTGGGCTGACGAGGGAGTGGGACTTGATTGGGGGAGGGGGAGGGAAAGGGGAGGCGGCGGTGGGGAAGAGACAGAAATCTTTAATAAATAAATAAATAAATTAAAAAAAATAAAATTAAAAAAAAAAAAGAAGTGGGGTGAGGTGCTCAGGTAGCCCTCTGCAGGGGCCTTGATATAATCAGTTCTATTTTCCCTAACAAAACAGATGCCAAGCCCGGGTACCTCGAAACATGATCATCACTTTCTGATGTAGCTTGTTCAGCTCAAGTCTGGTGTCCTCCTTGTTCCTTTGGGTGACTTAAGGGCACACTCTTCCCCCATGCGGTGCTCTGGCTTCATAAACAAAGCCATTCTCATGCGAATGTACCACAGCCTGGGCTCCAAAAGCCAGCCTGTGCAGCTGCTTCCATCTGAGGAGGCTTGGTGATGAAAGCAGCATTGGGCACCTCCAAGAACACACTCCTCCACAGTGAGACGCTTCCAAATAGCATGAATGGTAGGTGAGATAAATACACTGTCAGACGTGACATCCTCCCGGCTCCTTCACAGAGAATTATCGAGAACACGAAATTGCCCTCCAAAGATGTCTGTTTTGTGATGTGATAATCATTACCTAAATATTACACACCAGAGACGTGTGCTATTAAAGAGGGGCTGAAACCACTTATGAAATATCAGCTGCATTTTACTTAAGCTTTTTGGACCTAATTCATAAAAATTAATTCATGGTTTATAAGAATGATCCCTGGTCCTTAATAGAGTACTTCTGCAATTCATTAAATTCTTTAATCCCAGCACCCCTGACCAAGAGAATTTCATTTCTAGCCCTGTAGGAGAACAAAAAGACCAAAGTTCAGTGAGCAGAGGAAACACCAAAGCTGGCAGCAAGGCCCCCTATTCCAAGAGTCTGCAAGGAAGCACACAAGCTCAGCCGAAGGGACAGAATGAGGCAAAAGTCAGATGCTTTGCTTTCCGAATGTGTTTTGCTGCTGTAGGGTAAACAGCATACCTGTGTCCCTACTCACACGCAGCACGCGTGCACACATGCATGCACACACTTTTTAAAAGGAAATGTTAATCTTTGGGGGATTTTTCTGAGAATCCTTGGGTCCTGTCTGAGGTTTGCAACAAGATTTGTGAAGTATCGGCAGCATCTCCACACGCTTTCTCTTTGGGTTCCCCATCACCGAGAAACATCTCTGGGCCTCTCGATAGCAGACTTGTGGGGTCCGCAGAGGTCAGTCGGCAGGGCCTTGAAGTCTACAGGAGGACGACCTGGCACAATGCACCCGTTTTCTTTCCCAACCACCACGCAGCCATTGTTTTATTGATGCACACCGATCCACACCTGCCTCATCTCTGAACTTTGATACTGAGGACACGACAGTCTACCCATCCATTGGCCGCTTTGGCCCAGGAGTTAAGCGCTGTGTTCACCACATGCTAGGACAATCGGTATTTTCAACTTCTGAGCCAACGTATTGTTCTGAATACATAATTTTCCACAGAGGGTGGCTAATGTCAGCGCAAGTCACAACACAGTTATTGATTTTCCACTGAAAACGGGACTTGAAAACTGAGGGAATAATCTTTTACATAAACACTCGCATTACCCCTAGGAATCGGGCTCCATGCGTGTGTCTGTCTTCTGTTCTCCTCTGTGGGCTGTAAATAGGGCTGGCAGGAGCCCAGAAAACACATGTGAGCACATCCCACCAGGAGGGAAAGGACATGGGCTCCACCAGCAGCTGGGGCCTATCCAGCGACAGCCATGTTTACTCAGTCGGTCCCTTAACATTGGTGTCGATGTTGGAGAAACGGCAAGGAACGGGATAGCCTTGAGCTTCCTTCTAGATAAACGACCCTCTGATGTAGAGCATCTCTCCCCTAAGAGACACTCAGAGAAAAGAAGGTCACACAACGCCTGGAGTCTGACAGCAGGAACGTCAGCAAACAGAGACTGTGTCCTGAAGTGAACAAGACAGGCAGCCCATAACGAACCTGACTTTCCAATCTACCTGTAGAGGAGCAAGCACCTTTATCGTCTTGGGGAAAGGTTATAGCCCCCTTTCCCTGTAGACTCTTGTCAGCAGTGGGGCGAGGAAGGGTCTCTTGCCGACCAAGCAAAGTTTACAAAAGCAAGTTCATATGAACTCTGAAATCCACCCACTGTGAGGTTCAGTCATCCGTCTCCCGGTTATTTACTCCCGAGAAATAAAAAGTTTCTTCAAACACAAGTGTGGGCACAAACGTGTGCAGGGCATCAGCTCCCAATCACCACCACGGAAGGCAGCCCTGGTCTGCTCCAGCTGACGACAGGCCACTGAGTCTCCATAGAGCAAATCACAACCGAGTAAGAAGGCTGAGCTCAATCAAGAAGCCACCTGCCTGCTCTGTTCTTCTCCCTCTGCACAGCCTTCTCCAGCAGGAAAGCACACACAGCCATACCCTGTGGCCGGTTAGCGGATGCCAGGACGTGAACTTGTCCGCTGTGAGAATTTGGTGGAGTGTGAGCATTCGGCGTATCGGCAGAGGGAAAGGTGTGTCCATGCACTAGAACTCATAGACTAAAATGAAAATACCATCTACCAATTTAAGAAATTAAATTTTAAAAAATAATGCACCCCAATGTGAAATTTCACCAATGGGAAGTTCAAAGCCGAGTGTGTCCAACGCTAGTTTCTGAGGCAGCTCTCTCACTCTTCCCGCCCGTTTCTCGTGGTCAGCAAAGGAATCCCGCCTTTTGTTCAATGATCGCAGCCTCGTCGCCGCCGCTAGAAACTAATATATTTGCTTTTAAAATATGTTAAATAATTGATTGTTTGATTTAGCTCTCTGCACACACTTCATAAAGGAGTAACATTTTAAGCTATTAACAGTCATTTGCACCTCGCCGGGAAGAATTTAAACGATTACTCTCACAAGCTCCAATAGCAGTTCTTGAATAGAAGTTCTTGAATAAATGAAAGGAATGGTTCCAGGATGCAATACAACAGTAAATGGGATCAGGAGTCTTCTGGGTCGAGCCAAGAGGAAGAGAAGAAACGCTGGAGCTTAAGCTGTGATCAGAACAGACTTACTCCAGGTAACCCTAAGCTGGCACGGAGGCACAGGCCTGTTATCCCAGGATGCAGTTCATGGTCAGCCTGAGCAACACAGTGAAACCCTATGTCAAAAAAAAAAAAAAAAATGCAAAAATCAAAGCAAAAAGGGAAATCACCCCAAGTGGGGTGACCAGCACTCTTTGGGCAGAATTATATATTGACCAATATAACTAATCACTGGTCTGTATTTACCAAACACCCAAACTAGTATCTTTAACCAGCTCCATCTTTAGGATCTGTGACTCTGTAGCTTTGGGAATGATGAGCGATCTGCAGAGAAACTTGGCTCCTATGGTTAGCAGAGTCAGGTTGCTCTTCAAAACCTGGGAGCAAAGAAAAACACAAAACAAGGGGCCACGTGTTTCCAGGGAGTTTATACAGTAAGTTAGGAAAACAGCCATGATGCTACGCCCAGTGATAACTTTTGTCAGGCCTGACTTCCCATCATTGCTGCTGCTGAAGGCCCATATTTTTCTACACGGTGCGACAGCCAAGTTCTCAGGCTGTGGTTAGTTTCCGAGGCAGCGCTACCCTGCCAGATCACCTGTGGCCACCTAACAAAAGGCTCAGGGTGGGCTGTTCCTTCTCTTTGTTATTATGTAGATTGCCTGGGAAGAGGGTGGATTCTAAGATGGTGACAGAGTTGCAGGTCTGACTGTCCCTGTTCCTCTCCGGAAAGAGAATATTAATGAGCTTCCACCTTGGTTTACCTGGGGGAATAAAAGGTGTTTGAATAATAACCGCGGGTGATCTTCAGGAATGAATGAAGCTTGAGACCCCTGCTGTGTGAACTGTGTCTCAGTACTTCCTGCGCCTCAGAACCTGTCCTGTTACTGATAAGTAGCTTTATGTTGGGGCGTCGGACCCCAACACAGCCATCATCCTCTTCTTCTTCACCCTCCTGCTTCTTCTCATTCCTCCTCCTTCTCTTGCTCCCCACTCCTCTTTTTCTTTAGTGCCAATATTGTGTTCTCTTGAGAAGACTAGCATGCCATTGGCAGAGAGAGAAATGCAATTAGAAACTTGACTACGTGGCTGTGTGTATGTGCCACTAGTGTAAGTTCCTGCAGAAGCCCAAAAGGGTTTTAGGATCCCCTAGAGCTGAAGTTATAGGTAACCGTGTGTGGCCACATGTGGGTGCTGAGAACTGATCTCAGGTCTTCTGGAAGAGCAGTAAGCATTCTTAATTGCTGAACCATCTCTCCAGACCTCTAAGAAATGTGGGGGGAAATAGGATTTATTTATTTCTTATGTATACAGTGTTCCTGAATGACAGAAGTGGGCATGAGATCCCATTATAGGTGGTTTTAAGTCACCATGCAGTCGCTGGGAATTGAGTTTAAGACCTCTGGGAGATCACCCCAGTGCACTTAAGCCTCTAAGCCATCTCTCCAGCCCAGAAACGTGAAATTTTAAGAGGGTAAAGTCTCTCCTACTTGAGCCAGGCATGGCACATACCTTTAATCTTAGCATAGGGAAGCAGAGGCTACCCAGTGCTATATAGTGGGATCCTGTCTCCAAATACATAATATCACATCTTCCTCACTCCTCAGCACTACCATCCTCTCATGACCAAAGGCAACCAATACAAAGACCAGGGAAATGTTGTCCAGGGTTGTTTGATGAGGACAATGTATACAGAAGAAGGTGCTGTAGTAGGGGTTAAACCCGGGGATTTATGTACACTAGGAAAGTGGGCTAGATAAGGTTCCAGGCTGGTCTTGAACTTGGAAGCACCCTGCCTTAGTTTCCCAAGTGCTGGGATTGCAGGGCTCTATCCACATCTAGCAAGAAGACCTCCCCCTCCCCACCACATTTACTTACTGTGTGCATGTATGTGTATGCGTGTTTGTGTGTGTACATGTGTGCACGCATGAGGGGGTGCCTGTGTGTGAGTGTTCAAGCACATACCTGTGGAGAACAGAGCAGAGCAGACTCTCTTCCTAACCATGTAGATTTTGAGGAACAAATCAAGGTCGCCAGGCTCGGTAGCAGGCACTTTCTCCTGTTGGGTTATCTCTCCAACCGGAAAATAGGATCTCACAGCTTTGAAAATGATCCTAAAAATGTCACTTTAAAACCTTTTCATGTCAGGGAATGTGGCTCTGTGTCGTATATGAGCAATCACAGAGTACATAAATATGTATTTTTCGTAATTACTCAGTTACACTGGGGCTGGTTCTATTTACCATCACAAGCAAGGATTGCATGTGGATGTCCTCACCCCTGACACTGAGGCATATCTAAGACTAGTCCTCGGAACTGGAGTGGCTCGAGATGACTCAGTGACGAACACTTGAAATTATAACAGATAAACCCGATACTAACTTGTATATCCAGAGCATATGGAGAGATTGTTGCCCAAATCTTTTAATTGAGAAAAATCAAACATAGCCATTTATATTTATCTTTCCAGCTCAAAATATGGCATCTACAGTGACTTAGCTTTCATGGGGCTTTGAAGGTTTTAGTGTGTACATTTTCACTTTTCATTCTATTTAGGTTACTTCTGTCATTTCTTTCTCTGTCGTGGTGTTTTGCTGTAGACTTTTTAAAGTATCATTACGTATCATAAAGAGCGATGGCTGCCCATTGTGTTCCGGTGTTTATTTCTATTTCCTTTGGTGTTTTGACATGGTGATGTCTTTTAACATGGAGTTTAACTTTTGGGTGAACCTAATTTGATGGTTCAAAGGGCTGGTGTCTAATTTAAGATGTTTTCCTTGCTCAGTTAAGTATTTCCAAATTAACTATGAACCTCTGTTTCTGCGGCTTCTTCTATCTTGCTAAGACGACACTTGGAGAAGCCTCCATTCCCTGACACAGGAACCATTGTCTCCATGACCTGGAACACAAAACAAGCTAATGTAGTTGATGAGTTGGTTAACATGATCTTTATTTTTCTTTCCATCTGTTGTAGCAGAGAATGCTGGCTCGAATACTGTTTGTACCACATAGACCTCCAACATCCTGGGGGGTCTTGAACTTGACTCTGGCTTGGTTGCAGGCCTCCAGAATAGATGAAAGAGTAGATGCTCCCACAAGTTTAGCTGATATTCCCACTAGTCTGTAGCATCAATAGACGAAGTCAACAAAGCCCCTGTCCCAAGGGAACTGCGCTTGTCTTCTTGTGAGCTGTCTCGAGTAGGGGCGTCACCTCTCTTCCAGAAAGCGTGGTGAGGAATGATCTCATCATTTGACACAGAAATCCACAGCCTCAGAAACGGTGACAGATCACCTGCAGAGAGGTGAGACCTGGCTTGCTTGTGAATGTCTGGGTGTATGGGCACAAGTTCCACATGTTTGTCTACCAGCATACCTGTTTTCAGCAAGTTTCGCATACAAGCAAGTCCGCCATTTTTCCAACCACAGGGGGCGCTGGACAGGAAAGGGGGACTCTACATCAACTCATAGAACTCCTTTTTTAACAAAACTCATGTAATTGGGTCCTTGGTGACAGGGATTACATTCCTGCTTCCTGAAAACTAACCTGCACCTGCCGTGTTCACACAGGCGTGGGAGCCACATCCCAGTCATCAGAGAAAGAACTTCAGGCCCTTAGGTCAAAGGATCTGGATTTTAAACAGAGCTTAGCTTTTTCTTCCTGCTTTGGCCCAGCAGGGGTGTGTTTCCCATGAGAGGTTTGTTCTCTAAGAACTAGCCCGCAGATCAGGGCCACCCAGTGGAGAAGTGTTCACGGAGTGGGAACCACAGTGTCCTGGCGGGTGGCCGGCTGTGCTTCTCCTTTGTCCTGTTCCTTCCCCGAGAGGCGCAGTGGGATTCGGGAAAAACAAGAATTTGTCATGACCACTTACACACTAAGAATGCTCTACGTTGTTGTTCTTAATTATTTCAAACTTCCAAAGAGAAAGTCTTGTTTTCCTTAGGAAAGACTAACAGTTAGATGTCGAACCGCCGATGGCCAAAGAGAACATTCTAAGAGGGTTTCGTAGTCGATTCTCAAACACAGGCCACTTCCTGTGTTTATTTGGAGAGTGTGAAGAGCAAAGACATTGAAATTGTCCGAGGTGATAGCACAAAACCAATTATTTTAAGGAGAAAACTGGCACATATGAGCAGTGCTATTATTTAGATTCTTGGGATAAAAAAATTAGTAACCAACAAGGAAGGATTATGAAGAGAAGAAAGACTGTATAGATAATTAGCTTGAACATGTACAATCTGTAGCTAAAAGCTACAGTAAATTGAATGAGGACTTTGCTCACAGAGAGTTGGCCAGGAATACCAGCAGGGGTAACTAAATTAGAACCTTGGGTTTGTCAGATTGATTTTAGTTTATTTTTAAGAATATCTGTTTAGAACTTAGGTATTAATCTTGTATGTTTTTATAGTTTAACATGTAATTAAAATGTATGTGTATCCACCTGCTTATCCTACACATATTGTCATTAATAGATTTGGACAGCAACTTACAATAGTACAGAGTGGGGCTAGGCGGTGGTGGCGCACCACTTTAATCCCAGCACTTGGGAGGCAGAGGCAGGCCGATCTCTGTGAGTTCAAGGCCAACCTGATCTACAAGAGCTAGTTCCAGGACAGGACAGGCTCTAAAGCTACAAAGACACCCTGTCT
>NW_026067909.1:31982306-32065341 GCF_014885135.2 Alexandromys fortis | reverse complement strand
AGAAGAAGAAAGCAAGAGTGGAACATGAATGAATAGGATATCCTTCAAAGACTGGAGAGCAAATCTGACTAAGACTAAGGATGGGCTCAGTTGGAAGAGTGATTACCTAACATGCAGGAAGCCCTGTTTCAACCCTCAGTTCTCATAAGCCAACTATTATCTCAGAATAGGAGGGTCAAAAACCCCAAGTCCAAGTCATTCTCAGCTGCATCGAGAAGTTTGAGGATAGACCAGCATGGATTAGACCCTTTCTCAAAAAAAAAAAAAAAAAAGCACCACCAAGAGTGGAGAGGAAAGAACTACCCGCTGGTAATAACTGGCAATAACTGCTGGTATGTGTCACATAAGGGAAGCTCAACTTCCAGAGCTTCAGGATGGGGAACTCCTGAGACAGACCTTGGCTAGGGTAGCAGTGGGCTGGTGGGTAGACAGCAAGTAGGCATTAGGAAGGGTCTAGATGACAGTGCCTTCAAGAGGACAGAGCCCTCTGTTGGTCCCAGGGGATGGCGTGGTTAGAAACCAAGATTTACCCCTTCCCTCTTCCTCTCCACAACTATGTAACAATATCATGTTTCACACAAAGAAATAAACAATTATAATAGATACATTGATTCTTCTGATTGTAAAAACAGTAGCGCTTCAAAGATCAGGCATGCTCTCACCTTTTAAAGACAAAAAGCCTGACTTTTTCCTCCACGATAATGCGTTTGCATCCCCTCTTCCTGTTACATTAATCTGTAGAAACCGCTTTTCAATATTGTCCCAGCTAAGTAAATATCAGAAAGGTGTGAGCCATAACCAACATAAACACGCTGAAAAACACAAACATTCTCACCAGATTCTCTCGCACACTTCCTCCACCCCACTCCTAGCCCCACCCACTTGTTATTAAAAGACAGCTGTGTTAGTCTGAGGCCCACATGGGGCTGGGAGCAATAAAAGCCAGGAGTACCCCAGGAAGCCAGTAAATACCTTCCCACTGCCCCCTGCTTGGTCAGTCCTGACTCATCTTCCGGGGGGGGGCTCCCCTTTTGTCCTTAGCAGATGACCACTCCTGCTTCCCCCTTTTCTGAGTCAAACATAAGTGAGTCTTACTGCATATCCGTGAAAGCTCTCCACCTAACATTAAGAAAAGTCACGTGCGTCAGAACAAACAGGGCTGTGATGGGAATGGCAGGCGGAGGTCTGTGCCCAGCCCGTAGGCCACTCTCAGTTTCCTTTGTAGTTTGTGTGGCTCGCTGTCTGCAAGTCACACCATCACGTTGCACCTGCCGGCTAGCATCTCCTTCACTCCGCCTGGCTCTAAAGCGCTAAGCTTCTCGACAACACCAAATCAATAAACTTAATTTGCAGCATGCACTGGATTGTGGCATTTCTTTTTATCACACTTCCAAGAAGCCACGGTCGAAAATCTTGACAACCTAAACCACATCCCAGCTCTTGACATTTAGATCCCTTCCAGTCACAAACGTAATAACCGAGTTTCTTACACATAACAGAGTCACCTCCCCAACTCCTGGCAGCTGCACCATCCCTCCGGTCATGCGGGCCTTGCGTGGTTCCCCAGATTGGTTCCCCAGATGCTCTGCATGCCCTGAGCTCATCTGTGGCTACTCCCCCCCCCCCAATCCTTCTGGCCCTGCCTAGCTCTCACTGCTTCAGATCAGCCTGCAAACCTCTACCCAGCTTCCCACCAACCTCCTCCCGGAGACTCACTGCTCCCAATGACACGGGGCCCATGCTGGGACTCCCACGACTTGAGAGGATAAAAAGCAGTATCAAAAGCTAGAGGACAACCTTGGCTACTTACAACAAGATCTCATCTCACCAAAAAAGTAGTATAAAATGGAACAAAAAAGAAAAAGACGCTGCTCCCATACAGGAAGGAATACATGGTATCCTCCTCTCTTGACTTAGTCTGTCATTTTCATATATCCTTCCTATCTTCTTGTTATTTTATCCACATGCATAGTTATACTTCTTAGACACGTAAACACATGTGTGAGAGAGAGAGAGATTACTATTACATATAAACACTGCTATGTAACTTGACACTTAAAACTCTCCTAGTATATTAACTTGGAGATGTGTCCCTAAGACAGCATGGGATGAAAAGGGTATTTATTTTTTTGTGGGCATGGGTATTTTCCAACTTTTCTATAACAATCATGTAAATATCTATAATAACACACACACAAAAAGCTATTTAAAGACCAAAAACACACTAAAGATGCCACAAGGAAGATCAGCTCCAACCTTCTATCAAAGGGGGGGATCAATTTCAATTATTATTGTAAAATGGGCAAATGAAAAGACAAATTGTCCTGCTCAAAGTGTGAGGATTTATTTTAAATGAAATTCAACTCCCCAGCAACATTCATGTTTTGGTTCATTATACACACAAACACATACTAGACTCTAGGGAACCACACTGCCCAAGCACAGACATGAGTTTGTCCCACTGCTCTGTGGTGACAGCTTAAAGCTGTTTTCAGTGACAAGTGTATGCATGCTTGTGGGTTTTCTCTTGAAGTCCCCACTGTACAGACATCCCTGTGACAACACGGGAAGCCTAGGCTACAGTGTTGCCCAGTTGTTACAGACAAACTTCTGTCTTACGGGGCACACTTATTCAATGGCTGGGTTTTAACACTGAAAAAAAAACATTTTGGTGACTTGCTTTTGAAGTTCATTAGTTTGGTTGACTTTGGTTTGTTTTGTTGTTTTGAGACAAGGTCTCCCCATATAGTGTATCGTCCATACAACTACGGCTACTGTAGCTCCTATACTATGTGTACTACACCGGGCAAGGGGCTGGAGACTTAGACACATAGAGACAGAGAGAGAGAGAGAGAGAGAGAGAGAGACAGAGAGAGAGAGAGAGAGAGAGAGAGAGAGAGAGAGAGAGAGAGAGAGACCGCGAGAGAGAGAGAGAGAGAGAGAGAGAGAGAGAGAGAGAGAGAGAGAGAGAGAGAGAGAGAGAGAGAGAGACAGGTCATTCTTGAATTCCCCAGAATGCCCCCTTTATTGTGTTCCAGGACAGCTTATATAAGGATCCTTAACTGATAGCCATGCCCCAGCAAAACCCACCAGAAACCACTCCCCTGCCATCAGGAACTCCTGAGGGTCTCGTGCTCGGAGCAGCTGCAAACACAGGAAAACAAGTTGTTTTACTCAGAGCAGCTGCAAGCATAACAAGTGTTTACAGGAAATTCAGGGTCTGGGGGTCCACAGCCCCCAACAATGTAGCTCAGTTGGGTCTGAATTTAATACGTAGCCCAGGTTAGCCTCAAACTCACGATGCTCTTTCCTAGCCTCCCAGAGCCATAGAGGTATGAATTACCACATTCAGCTTATTTTTCATTTATTTTTTTTAGACAAAAATCCAAGTGGCCCAGGCTAGCCTTGAACTCCTGATCCTGCCTCAACTTCCTACAGACTGGGTTACCAGGTATTTGTTGCCATGTCTGGTTGCTTTTGAGTTTTTATAGCATTTCACATCTATTACCTCAGTAACTTTTGGAGAGGGAGACATACATGATTGGTAGGAAGAGAGCTGAGATTGTCTTCCAGCCTTCCCAAACTCAACAAGCTCACAAGATGACAAGCGAAATCTCCTGGCTTCTAATCTTACGTCTCTCACCTACCTAACCCAAAACAAACATAACCCTGTGAGTGCCTGGGAAACTATGATCCAGGAAGCAGGTTTGCCCAAGCTCATGTCAATTGACAAGTACGAATAAATCTATTCAATAGCCTGTCTTCTAACCCCAACCAACACACCACCTTTTCAATCAAGGAAACCAAGGTGGTAACAAATCCCTCAGTTCACGGACAGAGAAAACTCCAAAGATGTTGGTATCTGATAGATGCCCGGACAGGTGGGGGTGGGAATGCGCCACAAAAGACCATCTGTTACCTATTTAAGCCACCCTTAAAGAAGAATATATGACTTTCGGGGGGGGGTGTTCTTTCCAGAGAGATAGGAATGTGATATAAACAATGGGATGAGATAAAGCTGTTTATATCAAATTATAATGCTGAAAAACAGCGCGCGTGTCCTGTTATTGCAGGCATGGGTAAAATAGTGTTTGAAAGACAAATTGCTGTGTTGCTGTTCTTGAAGTCCTAGCTTTCCTATAAATGATGGTATCTTCCCAGACACAAGACTAGCCGAGTGCAGGTATGTCTCCAGCAACATAATTTAAGGCAAGAAAGAACAGGATGTTTGTCTTCTAGACAAAGAACATTGCTTCTGCTAAAACTTAAAGAACCTAGAAAAGCCTTTATTTATGATAACCAAAACTCACAAACACACTATGACAAACTTGACCACCAAATATGGTCACAGTCAGACCAACTGGGCAGACAGACTCTGGAGACAACAGCCCAAGTCATAATTATGGTGGCAGAACCAAGAAGGTTCTGGGTCCTGAAGCGCTTGTAGTAGCTCAGAAACTGAGGGCCAGCTCCCCTGAGTACATTTCAACAAGACTGAGGCAGCCAGGACTTGCTGTGTCTATGGCAGGTAGACAGTTGGCTTCCTGTATCAATTACTCAGACAAATCCAGCAGTTGGCAACCCCAAATGTCCTACCTTTAGCCCTCCATGGGGAGCACGTACCCCAGAAACTACTTGGGGTCTCATCATGCAGGTAGCCACTGAACGGGATGCCAACTGAAATTCAAGAATGGCCATTTGCCTAATCGCTTGCTTCCTCCCCTCCCTCCCTCCTTGTGTATACAGTTATGTGTATGCAGGTATCATCTATGTGTGTGTCCATGTAGAAGCCAGAGGTCAACTTTGAGCCCCATTACTCAGTCATCATTGTTGTTAAAGACAGAGTTATTCATTGTCCCAGGACTCCAAGGAGACCAGGCTGCCTGGACAACCAACTTCAGCAATCAGTCCATCTCTACCATCTCTGTTCCAGGGCACTCAAGGCCCCTCCCACCACACTCAGCCATTCATTCAGGTTCTGGGGCTCAAACTCAGGGCTTCATGCTTGCCCAGCAAGCACTTTACCAATGGAGCCGCGTTTCTAACACAAGCATCCTGCCTCTTCCTTGGAGGTTATTGGTCATCGTTGCCCTTTGCAAGTCTCTGGCTTCTGAACCGAAGCAATGGACACCAAGCCTGAGTCATCCGCTGCTCCCAAAGGCCAGTCAAAAACTGGCCTGGAGTCCCTGTCCCACTTGCTGACGGGAGAATCTGTGCCTCAAAGTCAGGTGGCTGCTTAGTGGCAAGAGTCCCTGTGATGGTTACACAAAAGAGAACTCACCCCAACCTAGCAACAACAACTACCCAAAGTCTGAGTCCCTCATGTTAACTTGGGCCAGTACCAGGCAAACCAGGCCTCTGGTCACTCTCCAAGGGACATCTCTAGATCATGGCCAGGAATATAAATTCTTGCATATGCTCTTCAGGCAGTTCACCAACCAGAGTCCTTCTCTGCGGGTCCCGTGATTGTTCTCTGGGTGAGAGGTGAAGCCCAGAGCCTCCCCAGTGATGACCGTGGCACCCAGGGCTTCTTTTTAGACAACTTGTCTCCCCATGGGTGAGACACTGAGAAAGCAGGGACTGCCGGTCCACGGGGACTTTGTGAAAACCCTTAGTGAAGAGAAGCCCATTCACACAGTCCAGAAAGACTCGGGGCTAATGTAAGTGCTTCTCAAGCAGGAATACATTGACCCAGTAAACACTTGACCACATCAAGAGGCATCTGTAGTCGCCACCATGTAGAGGAGTCCTCGTGGCTTCTAGAGAACCTCTGGCCTGTGTTAAACACTTTAGGACTCAGGAAAACTTCCTTAGAACTGCCTTCCCTGGCTAGAAGTCTCCTTAGACCCCTGTACTGATCATCACCTCCCAGGTCTGGGCAGGGTATGCCCAGCTTCAGCGTAATAAGTGGGCACTGCCGGTGAGGTTTCTCCTTAGGCGCTCACCCCACAAACTTCTCCTTTCTTCCTTCCATGTCTGGCTCTATCCCTTTGCTCCTCACCCCCTTCCCACAATCTGTCTCTGCCTAAGTCAGTCTCTACAAACTACAGAGGACAGAGGACATGTCCCGCTTGTCATAGAGGCCTGAGAGGAGCCCTAGTCAAGCAGGCCAAGTCCCTTCCCACTCATCCCTACCTCAGTCATTCCCAGCCCCAAGGGATTACCTTTCTATAGCAGGCTTTTGGACTACCAACCAGCTCCCAAATCATAACACGGAGACTTATTATTAGTTATAAATGCTCAGCCTTAGCTTCTTGCCAGCTCTTTTAATTTAATCTATTTCTCTTCATCTATATTTTGCCTTAGGGCTTTTTTTTTTTTTGCCTTTCTTTCCTCCCTGCCTACCTCCCCCTCCCTGTCTCCCTCTCCTTTCTTTTTTGTATGTCCTACTCTATGTCTGACTGGTGGCTGCCTAGATGGACCCTTGCATCTCCCTCTCTTTCTCTCTCGTTCTCTCTTTTCTCATTCTTCCCAAGCCTAGAGTCCTCCTCATTCTCTCTGCTAGTCAGCCCCATCTTATCCCTCTACTGCCTAGCTATTGACCGGTCAGCTTTTTATTAGACCAATCAGGTGCCTTGGGAAATGCGTCACATCTTTGCATCATTAAACAAATGTAGCATATACAAATGTAACACACCTTTACATTGGTACAAAGTAGCAGAAACAAATGTAACACTTGTTTACATCGTTAACAAAGGCGGCAGAAACAAATGTAACGCACCTTCCCACAATTAAGGTAATGATCTTTTCGCTGACCATCCCACTGCCTAGACCAGAAAGGACACCATTGGTGCAGGAATGCAACCCTTACTCTCACCTATCACCTGTCTCTCTCCAGAAGTTAACCAGAAGCAAAACCAAATCCATTAAGGTGTTTAAAAACCTAATGTTGTCTGTCCTCAAGGTGATTGTTCAGGACTCAAGAAAAACTGCTCAAATATCAGGGAATCGCTCTGTGGAGTGGAAACAGGAACCCAGCCTCTAGATAGCAGGGAATGTTTTCCCTCAGCCTAGGCTAAGCTGACTTGGTGCTTTGGAAAGGCAGGAAGATGGTAAACACAGGTGAACCCAGAGGGATGATTGGGAGATAATCCAAAGTGTAATGAATCAAATTGGGACTGAGGAAACACTCTGCCTTGGTCTCCTTGCCCTGAATGAAGGGGACCGAGAGTCTGAAGTTGGGTTTGCTATTACTCTCTCTCTTTTATGTGTCCATCACCTGCTAGAAATGGATTCATGATTGACTCAGAAGAATGAGCCCTTGGTTCTGTCTCAGCAGAGACCCACAACCCTACCAGAAATGCCTTCACCCGCTGTTCCTCTCACACCTCAGACTGAGAATAAAACTTGGAGAATGGAGCTGTTGATTGACATGTTGGATCCAAAACCTCATGACAGAAGTTTGCCGCCTTAGAATAATTCACAGAGCTTTAACTTTAACGGTACAATACAGACAGGAGTAAAGAACAGGTGTTTGAAGGAGGAATGATGGTGCACACTTGTGAGCCATCACTTGAAAGACTGATTACTACAAATTCAAAGCCAGCCTGGGCTCTGGAACAGAACCTCAACTCCAAAAAATACAATATTCAAGTGTTTGTCTTCATTTCCTCCCCAGATCCTCTAGTAGTTCCGTCCGGGCAACTTCAATCTTCACTAAAGATAACATTATGGGGCTGACAAGATGGTTCATCCGATAAAGACACTTGGCACTAAACCTGATCCCCAGGACCCACATGGTCAAAGGAGAGAATTGACGCCTTAGGTTTTCCTATGACCTCCTTATGTCCATGGTAATGCATCTCCCAACACCCATACTCTAAATAATTAAACAAATAAATAAAAATAAGACTTTTGAGAAAAAAATATGGTGTTATGAAAGTCTACCTATCTCCCTGGCAAACTCTGGGCACAGCACAGGCCCGTGAGGATGGGACTGGAAGAGTCACTTTGCACTCACCTCACAGCCTGTGCTCAGGGATGAGAACAACACAGGATGCTGTACTGAGGCATCTGTCAGCATCAGCAGGAGCTGCCCTGATTCATCTGGAGCACCTGGGGCTGGCCTGGTGTTACGGTTCTAATATACTTGGTCCTTCCCCTTCTGAGTCTCTAAAGGCTACTTTCCGAATGCACTTGAACAGAACTCCCAAGCCCTTGAGGAGAACATCAGGTAGCCGAGCATATTACAGACGCAAGCCCTCATCTCACATGGCAAGGGACAGGAAAGGGCCAGGGCAAGATATGTCCTTCTAGCATATACAGTGAGCTACTTCTCCACCAGACTGTTGGGGAATATTATGTTCAGGTGGGTGACTTTTGTTTACGCTGCATCTGTTCAACTCTGTGAAGCTGTGTTACTGTGCCTGTCTAAAACACCTGCTGGTCTAATAAAGATATGAACGGCCAGTAGTGAGGCAGGAGCAAAGATAGTCAAGGGTAGCAGGCAGAGAGAGAAATAGAAGGAGAACAGAGACGGAGGAACAAGAGAACAAGAATAAGCAGGGCTGGGAAGCAGAGAGGATAAATAGAAAGGGAAGCAAGGAAGAAGGGAAGCAAGAGAACAAGGAGAGGAGGACATCAGGGGCCAGCCACCCAGCTACACAGCAAGCCACGAGAAAGAAGTAAAGAAAATTATACAGAATTAGAGAAAGATAAAAGCCCAAAGGCAAAAGGCAGTCACTATAAGTTAGGAAAAACTGGCAAGAAACAAGCCAAACTAAGGCCAGGCATTCATTAGTAATAATACGCCTCCATGTAAATCATTTGGGAACTGGGTGGTGAACCCCTCAAAAATCCAACAGTAAAATATTATACAACACCAGACCCTTCTAGAACAGTGCCGACCAGATGGTACACAAGTGCTCGGCACAAAGACCCGTAAAGATTCTATATTCAAATCATAACCAACATGTAAGAGGTTTTTAGGCTGAGAGGCTATGGTGGGATTGGTAGTTATAAAAATATGACTCAGTGTACCAGGGAGATGGTTCAGTGGGTAAAAACATCACCATGCAAGCTTAATGACCTGAATTCGATCCTTGACTCACATGAAGAAAGAAGAGAATGCCTTCCCTGAAGTTGTCTTGTTCACTGTGTGCCCAAGTACACACACACACACACACACACACACACAGAGTAATATTTAAAGTGACTTTGAGTCCCTCTTGTGTATTGCACTGTGCTATGAGTGTGCCCAAACACACACACACACACACACACACACACACACACACACAGAGTAATATTTAAATTGCCTTTGGGTCCCTTTTCTTCTCCTCTGTTTCCTCTTCCGGTCCCTCTGCCCTTCCCTCCTTGTTCATCTCCCCCCTCTCTTGCTTCCTTTCACGTGTTAAATGTTGCAGTGGGCAGAAGACCATTGTCACATTCTAGAAACTCAGTGTTGGGCTTCCCAGTATCCACAAGGTATGAGTCAACCATTTCTGTTCATTAGAAATCACCCAGCTGGGGCTGGAGATAGCTCAGTAGTTAGGAGCACTTGCTGCTCTTGCAGAGGACCCTGGTTCAGTTCCCAGCACCCATTTGGTGGCTCAAGGCCATCCTTAACTTCAGTTCCAGGAAATCAGACCCTGATATCTTCTTCTGACCTTTAAGTGTACCCAGCAAGCAAATGGTACACATGCAAACATGCAGGCAGAACACGCATACATATAAAGGAAATAAAGCTTTTAAAAAGAAAGAAGGAAAAAAAATAACCCAGTCTGTGGTATTCTGTGTGTGTGTCTGAGTGTGTGAGTGTGTGTATGTGTGTGTGTATCTCTGGAGATATTCTGTCATTTCCCCAAGACCCAGTTGTGAGGTCCCTCTGTATGCAGCACCGCACCTGGGCCCCTGTCTCCATCCCTAGCTCTTGAGTCAGGCCCTGTGGTCATGAATTCTTTCTTCAAACAACCATTCATAAACACAAGCATGCGTGACTAACCAGGAGACAAACTTGATGATGCAGGTCGATGTGACTTATCTCATCTCCCTGTGTCAGCTTGATGCTGAAGGGGAGATTTCTCCTGTCAGTTCCCAGGACAAAGAATTTAGAGGAGTGAGCACTTATTCATGGGTGGCCCTGTATAGTCTCTGACCACAATACCTTCCCATCCACAATCGTTCCTCCGGGCCTGCCAGGCAAATTCTCAGATTAAAAGGGTGATAACATCAGCAGAGAAACTGCAGCCATGAAGGTCCATACTGACTCCAGGTGCCTCCCTGTCTATGGGGCTCATAAGAACGGTCCAAAATATTCTGATATGTGTCACACAGGGAGGGACAAATTATTGCCATCAACCCTCAAATTACTCAAATATGCCTTCGTCCATTTATTTCTTCAACTATTCAAACCGTAAAATGGATAGTACAATCCTTGCGTTCTTCATGGATGAAACCCCTTCTTCTAAAGTGTGTTTAAACCAAAAACAACTTCTGTTTCTCCAGTTTCTTCAGCTTCTTTTTTGGTTCCCCATTTCACGATGACTAAACAGCCATTTCTAGACAAGCAGCCTCAACTCCTCCCTAGCCCTATCTAGAGACAGAAGCAGGAATTGAAACCCTTCCCTCATTCCACAAGGCTTGAAGCACAGCTCCCAAGGGTAGAGTTGTCGTAGCTTCAGGGGACATGGAACAACGGCAGCAAATTCTTCACTTTACTGAGCTAAAACTACAACACTGCTTAGTTCTACTTTGTTGTTGTCAGAAGTCAGTGGATCCCCAGTGACTACAGAGCTACTTAGCGAGCAAGCCCCTCTCCCCATCACTCAGCTACACTCACATAGACACCCCTCACTACTTCAAAAGATGGTGCTTCTGTCCTATCACGTGTCCGGGGACAATAGTTCAGCGATTTCCTGCTGACACCTGATAGGCTCAGATTGCAGCCAAAGGGCGCATTATAAATTGACAGCTGACACCATTTAGAAGCCAATGGCAATTTTTTGAATTGGAGTCTCGTCAGTACTTGCCCGGGCAGGAGCCATGAGGGGACATATCCCATCCAGTGACTTCTGCAGTGTCCCAGGATCTCGAGGCTCGGAGACTGAATGCAGACCATCAAAGGCACTGCACCGCCTCCCTCCCCTCAGCAACCTGAAATCCAATATGTTCTTTTATGAAAATGATTCATGTATATGGCTTAAAATAAATTCAAGTGCACCAGGACATTAGTCAGGGCTCTCCATCAAAACAAAATGAACCGGATGTAACTCTTTACAGTGCAAGAGAAAAAGTAACTGGAAAGTCGGGAGAAACATGGTATGTCAGCCTCAAGACCAAATCCTGAAGGGCAGGCAGCAGGCTGCAAAACCAGGCAGAGCTCCTGTGTTCAGGCTTGAAATAAAATCTTTGCTTCTTCGGGAACCTGTGGTGTTTGTTCCAATCTTCAACAGCTTGGGTGAGACCGGTCTCGCGGAGTGTGGCCTGCTTTCGAAGGAGACCCAATCTCGCAGCGTCTTCTTGCTGAAGAGCAGTCTCTGGGTACCATGATCCAGCCAAATGGATGCACGAACTCAGCCACTAAGACAGAAGATGGAAAGAGAGTCGCATCCCACCTCAGACGTCCTCCCCCTCTTCCCATGGGAAAACACCATCTGTTCCGGGCTCTGTTGAAGACTGCAAAAGGCACCGAGCTTTCTGTCACCAGCAGTTTTTCCTCCGCGCCTGGCCCTCTGTTTCATGCTTCCCTGGGAATATCTAAGCCTCTTCTGCAGCACGGTGCTCTAATAATCGTGTCCCCAGAGGCTCAGGTGTTTGAGTACTTGGTCCCCAGTTATCAGACTGTTTGGGTAGGTTTAGAAGGTGTGGCCTTGCTGGAGAAAGTGTATTACTAGGGGACAGGCTTTGACATTCCAAAGTCTCAGAAACCACTCCCAGCATGCTCTGCCTTCTGCCTGTAGTTCAAGACGCGAGCCCTCAGCTTCCTGCTCCTTGCTGTGAGGAAGCCTCCCTGCCTTGAGTAAACCCGAATTGATTCTTTATCCTAGAAGTTACCTTGGTCGAGGTGCTTCTTTACAGCAATAGGGAAGTGACCAGTACAATGGCTGACCAATGGGCCCCATCGCCATCATCATACACAACGGGACAGACAGCAGAAGAGCAGGGATAGGAACACCCATCTGCTGAAGACATAAACAAGGAGATGCTTATCCTCTTGTGGAAAAAAAAATTTTGTACCATTTTCGTGGAAACATCATGGACAGGAATGACTTCAACAAAGATCCAGAGGCACAGACAGCGCCAAATATCATTCAGTGCCTGTATTCCGGAACCTTGGAGTGACATCAGGTGGACTGGGTCTCGGCCAAGCTTTGTTTGCCACCTCCCGTACATTGACATCATAGTCATTCTCTTAAATTATTCATTGTTCCGTGTCCCCAATTAAGCTATAACGTGACAAGCAAGTTATTTTACAAGGCAATAATAATAACAAATAATAATGATGATAACCATGCTCCCCAGTGGATAAACTATGCGGCCAAAAGGTGAATTGTCGGTTGTGGCCGTTACCTCACTGGAGAACAGTGGGCATGTGCTGTTGTCACCCGGTGCTGCTACTCACGGAAACACAGCTACAGGGAAGAAATGAGACCGACAGGCTGCCAGCCTCCTTGAGAGCACACTACTTCTATAATGATTATGGCAGAACTGCCTGTGTTTGCATAGGAAACAATGCTGACTGATGGATGGTGTGTGAGGGGCCTTGTCCTACCCCAAATCAGGGTCTGGAGAGGAGAGGCACTGGAGGCCCACCCTGGGCTTGAAAGCACAGAAAAAATGTAATTGCAGATTAAGCCAATTTGTCTGTCCATCTTCCTAGCCGGCTAAATAAAACATACCTTAAAATCAAATGAGTCCCTCTCTGGGAAGCAAAATAATGGTGTTAGGGACCTTGCCTGGTCATGAGGGTGGCTTGGGGGCGGGGAGTTCACGGGACCACATATGGGCACCAGACAGGAGTTGATCTTCAGCACAAAAACAAAATAAACAAAAAGCTGCTGCCTTCAAATAAAGCCAGATGAGTGCACCTGCTGAGAGGCTCCAGCATTTCAGTTAGAAGTAGCTGGTGACAAGTGGGGGAGGCAGGGAATGAGGGAGAGGCCAGCAGAGCTGTCCCTTGTCTGTGCTCTGTGAACTGCACATGTGGAATGTTTGGGGAGACAGGAGGGGAGTGGTACAGGGCTGGGACACAGACAGAAGGACCAACGGCTAGTATCTACAGCCAGGGGCATTGGTGCTACCTGAGTAGGCTGGCCTTACTGCTATCACCACACTTTGTCCCCACTGCTAGACACTCTGCCCACGCATTTGCTCTGTGTGAGAACCAGTAAATGACCAGGAAGAACATAAGAAGCAGGAGGTAGGGGAAAGAGCTGCAAAGGCCATCCCCAGAGCGATACACGGCCTTTGTGATCACAAGCGCTGAACAACATAGGGCTCCACTGGGTCTGCACAAGAATGCAGGGGGAGTCAGTGGACCCCACCCCTCACCGCTGCACAGCTTCCTAAGGGTAGAGTCAGAGAAAGGAAGAGAGCTCTTGCCTTCCCTTGTGTCGGGCTCCATTGGATAGTACCAATCCGATGGCCACACAGGAGGCCCGACTAAACCAAATCATCACAATATAAAATCAGAAGTCACAAATCTGGGAAAGTGGTAGACATGGAGGTTGAGGGTTGATAGGGTTGATAGGGCTGGTGGGACTGGGGGATACAAGAAAAGTTCATGGAACAGCATAAGAAGAAGATATTACAATATATGAAATTGTCAAAGGACTTAATTTTGAGAAGAGAGAGCGGGTGCCCGGCTAGCTCAGTTGGCAGAGCGTGAGACTGAGCGGGGAGAATAAGAGGTTTTTAAAAAGACCAGCAAGCAGTAAGGGATTGATCTCTGGGTCTTACACAGCACAAGCTCAAAATAGAGGCTCGTTTCTTGTTTGTTAAGAAAGCCATTCTCTGGCTGGCAAGATGGCTCAGGAGATAAAGGTCCTTGCCCGATGACCCGAATCCAAGCCTCAGAAATCACATGAAGGCAAAAGGACCCCCGAGAGTTGTCCACTGACCTCCACATGCTTGCCAAGGTACATGTGCCCACATACAAGAGTCATACAATGTGAAGAGGGAATTCCCAGTCGCCAGGCCTGCAGTGGATGCTGTCTTGCTCACAGGCACAACTGGTCTGAGGAAGATGGCAGCTGTTTGCTTGTAAAACTGACTTCTACCACGGGGTAGTGAGAAACTCACGCAGGGTGCCAGAGGTTCAGTCAAGCGGTGTCTGTAGGTACATATATGTCTCTGTACCCTGATCCTTCATGTTCGGGCAGCCTTGTACTTGGCTGTGTGTGGTGAGCCACAGCTGAGTGTGGTTAGTTGCACCCGCGCTCAGCCTTGGTTCTTCTGTGTCCTTCTTCCTGGAATTCACTCACTATGTAAGGTCTGAGGACACAGGACTCACCCTGACTACCAGCAAGCCATGAGGAATCCAAGCTGGCCACATAGAGTCAAGGGCTACTGAGCAGTCAGAACTGTGAGAAAGAGCCACTTGGACCTTCAGCTCCAACAAACATTCTTCTTAAAGTGATTCAAGATGAACCCCAGAAACAACAGAAGTAGAATCTCCTGACACAGAATCCTCAGGCCTTAGACTACTCAAGGTCACTCAGTTTTGATATAGATTAATGTGCAAGAATAGAGTAGCTAACACAGAAAATTTATAATAAAAAAAAACAAAAAAAAAAAACCCTTTGGAGAAACTGGGCCTATAGCCACTAAACCAAGGTTCTTGAATTCCTTTCAGTTTGCAGATTCCAAAGACACTCTGGGTGGTTCTCTCGTTCACTGAAGGAAGAGGCTCAGGGCTGTGGGTCAGCAGAGGGTTGACTGCGTTTGGATTCGGGGCTCAGTCACTCAGGGATGAGGAGGCAGACCCGGGGTTCCCCATATTTGGTGATCAGCTCCTACAATTCTGACAGACATCATAGGATGGGTTGTGTCGTGAATCTAGGATATTCTCTCTGGAAAGGGAAATGCCCCTGGGCTTTGGGGCTGTCTGTGCCCAGAAGTTGGTGTGGCAGAGATTCTCCCTGCTCCTAGATTCATGAACGCCCTGACCATGGAGACGCTGCAAGTGTGAGCACAGGAGCAGGGCACAGGAGCGATGCAAACTCGACCTGAACCAGCTCCTCTCATGTCGTGTAGGCTTCTGGCTTTCCCACAGTTGAAGCTGTTACAATACAGTGTGCTTCTCAGACGCTGGTTAATTTCTGGGTTTAATTTGTGAGTTTGGATGTGGATATGAATATTTTTTCTGTCACTGGGAAAGCAAATTAAGTCTCAGAGAATCGCTTGTAATCGCCGAGACTCAAGAAGAATCTGTTTATCAACACACAGTGCAAGAGAAACCCTAGAGAGAAGCCAGCGTTTGGAGACTTGCCACGCGGCTTGAGGATTTCTTTTTTATTTAACATGGCGTTGGTTTCTCATCTTCTCAGATGAGGCCGCTTGTCTTGTTGAAATGCAAACCACCCAGATAAAGGCCACCATTGGGTAAAGACACATGGAGAATGAAATACTATCAGGGCCAGAAGAATATCTCTAGGTAATTAATGCGGTGCAGAGGGATGGTCTTGCCAGTAGTCCCTCTCTGGCTAAAAAGTTAGTCCTCGGAATAAAAATATAAATCAGAAGCTGCTACGATTCACAGTAATGGCCCCCCCCCTGTCTCTTTGTAAAGTTTAGCGTTTCTGCTTAAATGAACCAGAGAGATGGGTGGATTCAAATTTCCCTGGGAATAAAATAGAGCTTCATTCCCACCCAGGGAAGACGCTGCTTTCCCAGACGGAACTTGTTGTGCAGAACTGCACTGGAAAGCTAAGAGAAACGCGTGAATTCAAGTTAACATTTACAAAGTGTATTTATTAAACAGACTTTCTCCTATTGAATATTTCCACTGTGGTCCTGGAGGAGGATCGAGGTCAGCCCTTATTAAATAAGGCAACTTGGTGCCGACTTCCACATCAGCTGGCCGGAAAGTTGCAGAGCAACTTCACGGGAGGAGCAGCCCCCACCCGGTCCACAGCTGTGAACCCTGTGAACTCCATGCTGGCACCTCTGTTTCCTGCTCTAGGACCAGTTCCCTCTAATTCCCAGGGGTTCAAGTTCCCCTTCCTGACAAGGCCCCCACCAGCTCATAGCTCCTGTCAGACCGGTGCAGCACAGCAGCGAGCCATAGCAGCAGGGAGCGTGAGCTAGGGCTGGTTTATGGCCTTGTCTTTAATTACTGACTAAATGGTTTTCTCTCTGCTGATGGGAAACTTATAGTTTGAAACTGGAGTGCCTCCCCATCCAGTTCAGTCTTCAACTTGATGCTAGTGGAACTTAAGAGAGGGGACCTAGTGGAAGGTTTTAGGTGCCCTTGTAGTGTCCAGAGATATCTCAGTCTCTTCCACTTTCTTTTTCCATCCTGACTACCAGGTGAACAGTTTTGCTCTGCTGTGTATGCCTGCCTAACCCCTGGCCTGGTGCAGGATGGCTGCAGGTCACATCAGGTGCCTAAGTGGATCAGAGGTTCAGATCCAAAACAAGCTGGCAGACAAGGAGGTTCCCACATTTGGGAACCCGCCCCTGCCTTTCTGACATATGAGATCTAGGCCCAAAGCAACAAGATGAAGTCACACGGACTGAAGTCTCTGAAACAGTAAGCCAAAGAAATCCTTTCTTTCGATGAAAAGAGCTTGGTTATTTGTTAATGTAACAAGCTGACTCACGAGGTAAGAGTACAACCCCCCCCCCAAACACTTAATCCTGCATTACCTACGATGATGCCCAGTCTTCTCAGAAGAATTCCGCTTCAAATGGAGACAGTTCTGCAGTGTCTTTCTTTGAAGGGATTTCTGAGCTCATATCTACTCTCTGGGAAGACACCAAGAACGCCTTTTGTCTATTGTTACACACGTATGATATTTACATACAGAGAGATATAGTTAGACAGACAGATGGGATGACGGTGGGTGGGTAGGCGGTTGGAGAAAGCTCCTGCATGTTCGTGGAAATGAATGGAGAAACTGGGGATATTCATGACGTTTAATAGCCATCTTAAATACCATGCCATTTTCTTCATTCACGTAACAAAATACCCTCGGTAGGCAGTGCAAGAAGGAGGAGGCATGTCAAACAAGTACACATGACCACGGCTTTGAAGATGCCGTCTGTCTAGGCTGGTCCCAGCAGACATTAAGAACGAGAGCCACATCTCTTCGGTGTAATCTGCCTCACTTGCTGGCTGAACACTTCCGCTGCAGGGCTGTCTTGTGTTCCTGTCATGTGAACCGCTAGACACTAGGCCGAGCACTGCCTCAGTCCCAAGCCAAGTCTTGACCCCCTGCCATCTCAACATCAATAAATATCCCAGATTCACATGTTCAGCCCTTTTTCCACAGCCCGATTCCTTATCCAGGTGGGCTCCCATGTGACTCTACCTCCAAACAAGGGCATAGACACTATTGAAAGCGACGAGACCTGAGGACAACCCCCCCCCCCCCAGCTTCCTGTGGCACCAGCCTTCTCTCCTACTGCAGACAGTGGCCGGCTATCCTTGCCCACTCCAGGGTCCCTGGTCCTGAAAGGCAAGGCTATTCTTAGACTCTCCGTTCCTTCACTCCCCAAAGGTCATAGTGTCCTTCCTGGAAGTCCCCGCCGTGGTTCCCTGGCAATATAGACTCCCTCGGAGGGAAGCACGCCTCTGGGAAGGCAGAGAACACACAGGAGCCTGTCAGTGAGTCACCTCCCCACTCACCAACTGGGGGCCACTTGTGTCACCACTGCGTGGTCCCGAGAAGGAAGTCAAATGATATTTTCCACATAATGAGCAAAATCTGCTCCGCAGTGGCCTACTGCCCACTCCCAGATCTCTAGGAAGCTCAGCTTCTAAGAACTGCATCATCTCACCAGCTGCTGCACAAGAATGAGTGACGACGGTCACTGCGGGCAGTGCGACACAGACTCGCCAGATAACGGGATGCACGCATCTGGGGAATCTAGGCTGGCATGCTGTAGGCAAAGAGGAAGAGTTTCCTTGCAGAAATAAAACCCCAAACCCTGCGGTGTATGGGGTAGAATTTCAACAGGGATGTAGAGGCTTGGATGTATGTGGACGGGAGCCAAATAGTTCAGACAGATATGCATACACGGGTATGTATATATACACACACGCAAGTATCTCCCCTTATTTGCTTTATTTTTCTGTTATTTGTTCTTGTGTGAGTGCAGGTCCATGCCTATTCCACAGTGCATTATGGAGGTCAGAAGGTAGCTTTTGAGAGTCAGCGCTCTCCTTCCACTAACGTTTCCAAGGATTGGAGTCCGGTCAAGAGCTTTTACCTGCTAAGCCATCTCTCCACCCCTAATTCAATTTAAATTCAACTTAAAGAGCTCACAGATCAAATAAGTTATAGAATGTAGTGTATAAATCAGGTCGGACCCAGAAGGCATCAGGGATTCCCTCAACACAAGCCAGTAAGCATGGCACCTTAGTTCTTTGCTCCGTTGCTGTGACAGAACAGCTGAGAGAAACCATTTTAAAGGAAGAAAGATTTAACTCGGCTCCATATTTCAGAGGTTACAATTCATGGTCAGCTGGCACCGTTGTTTCTGGGCTTATGGGGAGAACATCGTGGGGGGAAGGCAAGGTAGAGGAGAGCTTCTCGTCTCGTGACAGCTAGGAACAGACAGAGACAAGGGTAGACCAGAATGATACAGGGACAATATACACCTTCAAAACCATCCTCCCAGTTACCTACTGCCTAGCTCCCACTACCTCCAAATAAAACAAGCCAGCACTGGGTTAATCATGGACTAGATCAGAGTCCTTGGGACCTGTCTGTCCTACTTAGGGTTACAACTGCTGCGATAAAACATCACAACCAAAAGCTACTCGGGGAGAAAATGGTTTATCTGGCTTAAGCTTCCCCTGATCATCATGGAAGGAAGTCAGGGCAGGAGCTGAAACAGGACCAGAACCTGGAGACAGGAGCTGATGCAGAGGTCATGGAGGGGCACTGATCTGTTGTTTCCCGTGGCTTGCTCAGCCTGCATTCTTACAGAAGCTAGGACCTTCAACCCGGGGATGGAACCACCCACAGTGGCTTGCACCCTCCCCCTTCAATACTAATTAAGAAAATGCCTTACAGCTTGATCTTCTGGAGGAATTTCCTCAACTGAGGTTCCCTCCTTTCAAATGACTATTGCTTATGCCAAGTTGATATAAAACCAGCCAGTATGACTGACCCATTGTCAAGTTGACACACAAATGTATCACTCTTAAGTCATAAGCTTTCCTGTCTTGTTTATCTCTGAGATCACACATGAATATCAGCATTACAATATAAATATTCCAAATTTTAAGAGTCTCACAGTCTTTAAAAAAATTCAAACTCTTAAAAAACTTCAGTCTCTTTGAAATATTCAATCTCTTTTAAAATTAAAAATCTTTGTAAAATTCCAAAATTTCTTTAAAAGCTAAAAGTCTCTAGACTGAGCCTCCAGGACAGGCACAGAGAGACCCTATAACCCTATCTCCAACCATGCCCCCTCCCCCACCAAAAAAAAAAAAACAAAAAAGGGGGGACAGAAAGAAAAGAAACCACCTTCTAGCCCTGGAATTTATCAATAATCCTGTCCAAGAAAGCAAGCCTCTGCAACCTCACATTCACAATTAGTGCTGAGAAAGTCTCAGGAGTTTTTTCATATTTTTCTTAAAAAAAAATAAATTATCTCCTGCAGTGTGAAGCAGCAATCTAGAACAATTATTAATGTCTACTTGCATCTGCTTTGGGGTCTGTGTGCATCTCACCACGCTTTATGCTTGTCTATGGCTTCTTGTTCTTTCTTCTAGGCAGACATATCAAATGCAAACTGTCTTGTCCTGTGCCCACTACACCAAGGAGTCCTGTTATCATCCATCCTGCTAAGGATTTAAAGAAAAGAACCTTGCTGTAGAGTAAATGGCAACGAGAGAAGATCAGGGAGATGGGACCTAGCTCTTAAGGGTGAAGGACTGAGTTCCTGTGACTATTAGGTCTGCCCCTTGCCTGTCACCTCCAGCACCTAGATTATTAGGAAAGTCAATATGCAGGAATGTCTCACCCTCAAAAGACTTCACAGAGCTGTCAAGAGAAGGAAGGATTTAGAAGCCGAGGCAGGGCTGAGGAATTGCTGGGAGATTGGAAGTCAGTGGCCCCAGGCCAGAGTCCTGGCTGAAAGAGCTCTTCAAACAGGTATAAACAGAAACTTTGGAAAAAGAAAACTCCATTCATGTTAAGAATAGTTACAGACACTTAACTAAGCCTTTGAAAAAGCAATTTTCTGAAGAAAAGTAGTTGAATTAAAACAACAACAACAACAACAACAACCAAACAGCAAGAAAAAAAACCCACCCAGTAGACTGAGAGACTTTGGCAAGTGACCATGTTTTCATTTGGATCGGAAACTTTGAAAAATCCTGTAAGATTAGTAAATGTGGGGTAGTTAGTAAATGTAACCTAATAAAAAAGTTTTAGGCTCTTTCCTTCACCAGACTACCAAAAAAAGAAAGAAGTCTTGATTTTGCCAGAGCCACGGGTGGGGTCAGGACACCTCAGCTCCCTTTCCCAGTCTATTCCCTCCTCCCTGGGCTCTTGAGTGAGGCATTCATCTCTGTGTTTGAGTATCTGTCTTTCCTTGTCCTGTGCCTAGCATTTCTTCATGGAGCTGGCCAGCCACACTCCAGACGGCTCCCCACCGCTATTTTAAGATGAACCCGGTTACTGTAAAGAGGAGGCTGCCACAAATGGAAGTGCCTGGTCAGCAGAAACGGGGTTCTCTCTGAGACATCCCACTCTGGTCTCTGTTCTCTCTGGATTGTTTCAGAGACAAAGGAGACTCCAGTTTTCGCTCATCAGCACATCTTTCTCACACTCCAGATTTAAGGAGCATTTACGTAGGTAGCCCACAGGAAATTAACCTCTTGCCCTCCTCAGCCCTCTTCTCCCCTCAGATCAAGATCAGAGCGGGGCTGGCCTGACCGGTCAGTGTATTTCCTCCCTTCTGACCTGAGGGACATTGTGGCTGGAGGTGTGCTCTGGGTAGCTGCTGGTAAATCACAGGCTTTGACAATGTCCTCTTTCATCTCTGCCTCTGCTGAGCCCTCCTGTGCATGACCAGAACCCCTCAGGCTCTCTGCCTACACTCCGCCCCACTTCCCTTTCTTCTTTCCTGCTCCCTCTCCTTTTCCTCTGTTCTCTTCTTCACACACCAGAGACAGCATGCTTGTTTGCTTGTTTGTTTTGAGATGGGTCTCCCTATGCTCCTCGGCCCAGGCTGACTTGACAATCGTGATTCCCCTGGCTTGGGTTTACATGCAGGTGTGTGTCCCCTAGTCTGCCAAGATATTACAGAACATTATTTTCCACAGAAATGTTAATGTTAACTTTCATGAGTGTGGCATACGACACAAACTGAATGTGGCCATGAACAACTCTGACCTTTCAAACATGGGACCTTGAGCTAAGTTCGGCCCAAACTGTGTCTAACAGTTTTTCTTCTTGAACCATGATCTTTAACTGAGTATACTCAGGAATATGCACTGTTAGCAAACATACAACTCCAGTGTGTGGGCCCCTAACAGACTTTCCAGTATGAACACATTTAACTTCCCAAATAAAACCCCCAGGGTTCCTTTGTTTCAAATGATGTAGATTTGAAAATAATGCCAGGTTCTCCTTCCCCTCTGCAGTTGACCAGTCGCTCCCTGCACCTCTATTTCCAAACCATGCTCCGTCACTAAGGTATGAGCTCATTGCATGCAGTTGTCCAGAGGTGGATTCGCAAGTGGAAACACCTGCTGAAGGCGTTCCTCTCGTGCCGGCAGGAACACTGCTGATTCCGGGAACCTGCCGCACGCCACTCCGAGCACGAGACTTAGAACTCCCACCATCCAGCAATCGATTCCAGATGGCTTCCTCATCAGGCGCCCCATATAGGCTGGCTACTTTCTCTGCCTCTAACCTTTCCAGATCCAAACCGTTCTTATTGGAACTGTATGCAGTCTCAGATCTCCATGCCCACTCACTTGGTATCAACTCTGCACTTGTGAAACAATCTCAACAGTCGTCACATCCAGTGCGTCTCACCAACTGTATATGTCAGACACTCAACGTTCCAACTATACGAACGCATTTCATCTGCCCAAAGTCCCATAAAGTAGGTACATGGCCACTTTTCACGTTACAGATGGGGGCAGGAGGGACAGCTCATGGCAGCAAGGAAATTTTGAACCTATGCCTTTTTCTAAAATAGAGTTCCTTAACCTTGAATTTGAATAATTCATCATATCTTGGCTATAATAGTTTGGGCGGCTGTAATAAAGAGCCACAAGCCATGTGGCTTAAACGACAGGAATGTACTCTCTCCAGTTCTGAAAGCGGTCAGTCTGCATGGCTGATACCTTAGGGGCCAGAGCGAGAACCCGCCCCAGGTTTCTCCTCCAGCTGCAGGTGTGTTTTACTGGCGTTGTTCGGCATGCCTTAGCATAGGAAAGCTTCACCCAGTGTGTGTGTCATCATGGTCACAGGGTTCTCTCTGCGGTCACCTCTGTATCCACGTCTTCCTTGTGATGGGTCTTACCCCACTTTTAGCATGGCCTCACTTTAGCTAACTGCAACTCGTGTGGACCTCATTTCCAAATCGGGGCGCATTCTGGGGTACTAGGAGATGGGCCTTCAACCTGGGAATCTGCTTGAGCACAACTTACCACAGGAACACCCTTTCCACTCCCCCTCTGAGGCACACCCAGAGAGAGGCAAACCTCACACCCAGGGCCCTGGCGTCTCTCCCATGACACCACACTGTTCCTCACAAACCAGGCTCTGTGCTCAGCACCTCAGTCTGGCCTCTCCCCACACACCAAACAGAACCTGCTTTTCATAGCGGAACTGTGTGACAAACATCAGCCTTTGCCACAGAGACAGTCTGCAATCCCTCGTGCCTGTCCACCTGGAAGTCAGGAGGAGGGCAGAAGGTCGCAGGCTCCTGGAGCTGCTGATCCGTAGGACTAGGCCCCAGTTCCTCTCAACTTCTGCTCCCAGCCACGGGCTGATACTGGCCTCCACATTCTGTTACACCCTGGCACTGTTTGCCATTCAAACTGCTGTATGACATTATCCTTCAAGACATCCACAGTGCCTTAAACATTTCAAACCCTCCCGAGGAATCAAATCCTGCTGCAGAGCCCACGTGCCTAGAGAGGCCATCAACCAAAAACTCATCTCCAGCAGGGGGTTGAGACCTACTTAGGTCCCTTCCAAGGCTACGGCAGAATTCCCTTTCGTTTGAGAGGTAACTGCCATGAAGTATCTGTGGCAGCTCTGCGGTCTTCAGACATTAGCGACACTGAGTCACAAGCAACTCTGGAGTATTGGGTGGTGTTTTGCTCTTTTGACTTTTTGGGGGACACCACCCAGCTCCCAAATAAATCACACATACACAGAGTCTTATTACTACTTATGGATGCTTGGCCTTACAGCTTGGCTTGTTTCTAACCAAGCCTTTCTTCCCTTATATTATCCCATCTACCTTTTCCTCCAGGCTTTTACCTTTCTTACGTCTGTCTGTCTTCTTACTCCGTGGCTGCCTGTGTTGCTCAGTGACCAGCCCCCGACGTCCCTCCTCTTGTTCTCTTGCTGTTCCTTCTCCTCTCAAATTTCTCCTCCTATTTATTCTCTCTGCCTGCCAGCCCCCGCCTATCCTCGCTCCTGCTTCGCTATTGGCTGTTCATCTCTTTATTAGACTGTCAGGTATTTTAGACAGGCAAAGTAACACAGCTTCACAGAGTTAAACAAATGCAGCGTAAACAAAAGTCACACACCTGAAAATAATATTTCCCCAGCACTGGAGTCTTCCAAGGTCAGTAGCCTTGTGTCTAAAGTCAAGCAAGGACACAAAGAAAGAGCACGTGATCCTGAAAGGCAGAAGTTCTATAGATTTCAACAGACCCACCTAGGAGTCTGTGTTTGCTTTTTAATGGCTTGTTTTGGGAATGGGCTCTTACTAATTACTCTGCATCCAGGACCTCCAGTCTGCAAATATATCTTTGGTCATAACACTTAAAGGATCCACCTCTGAATAAAATCACTATTCCTACTACCTCTGTTGTTTAAGACCTCAGGGACACCAGGTAAAACAGGGAAATTTCTGAGTGAATGAATTTATTCACTTTGCTGTAACAAACCCTTTAGACTGGGCAGCCTAGAAAGAGCCTAGAAGCCAGGAGTGCCTCGTCTGGTTGAGACTGTTCCTCAGCCATGAGGCTGGCAAGTGACCTCAGAGAATAGAAGGGGGAAAGGAACAATGAGACTGCTTTGGGTCCTTTATGACAGGATCTAATACCCTCTGTAGGCTGAGACATGAATGTCGGAAGACGACGCAATGTCGTCTATAGTCGGCTTACATCCACAGGGAAAAACATCTCTCCTCGTGTGTGTGTGTGTGTGTGTGTGTGTGTGCGCGCTCGCGCACTTTCACCACAGAGTACAGGGTGAGGGTATAGCTCAGAGAGAAAGTACTAACCTAGCATAGTGAAGACCTAGCTTCAATACCCAGCACAGCAAAAATAGACCGCAAAGCAAGCAAGCAAACAAAATAACCACTGAGTCCTCTGTAGGAATTGTGGGAACCCACTTTGCTTCAGAGGCCAACTCAGGCTGTTTCCATAGAAAGGACAGTGGATAGGTCAGTAATTGTCTACACCTTCTAATCTGACCTCCCTTGCTTGCCATTCCTGCAGCATTCCACAGTGATCTCTGCACCTTCTGAGTGACCACAGGCCATCTCTGCTCCCTTCGAACTGTAGGTAGGCTCATTGTTTTCTCTCTGTCACCCACTGCGTCCAGAGCTCAGCTGCTGACCTGGCTAAAGAACAAGTCACAACAGTTAGTGGCCTTAATGAGGTGGCATCTGAATGCTGAGTGTGGCAGACCCCACCCCTTCAAGTGCCGCTGTTTTCCCATCCTTGCTAAGCAGGATGACACCAATTGATTTGGGATTTCCCTCTGTCTGTATAGGAATGTTTTATTACTATTGGTTAATAAAGAAGCTGTTTGGGCCAATGGCTAAGCCGAATATAGCCAGGCTGGAAGAAATATAGAGAGAGTAGGCAGAGTCAAGGAGATGCCATGTAGCTGTTGAAGGAGAAAGATGCCAGAATGGAACCTTACCCAGGAAGCCACAGCCTCGTGGCAATACACAGATTGATAGAAATGGGTTAATTTAAAATGTAAGAGTTACTTAATAAGAAGCCTGAGCTAACAGACCACGCAGTGTTGTCATTCATATCGCTTCTGTGCAATTATTCGGGTTGGGTGACTGGGAAACAAATGAGCAGTCTCTGTTTACAACCAGCCCCAGGGAGCTCTCAGAACCTATAAAGTCCCTGGCAACTGGAATCAGAACTGCAACATGTTTTTTATGAATTTGGAAATCACGCAATTCCCTCTCTCACTTTTTAAATTTTATTTTAAAATTCAGAAGGCTGTTCCAAGGGAGGCAGCCCAGTCCCTGTCGCACTAATACAGCGTGTGCTTACTGGGCATACTGAACTTACAAAAGGCTAATGGGCACACGGTTTCCTCCCAAGAAGCACACAGTCTGTCAGTCAGCTCTCTGCTGCTGTAACAAACATACCTGATAAACTCCTTAGGGAGGAAGGTTTGTCTGGGTGAAGGAGCAGAGGTCTCAATCCACAGTCATGCAGCTTCCTCGTTCCTCTCCTGAGACCAGAGACCCCATGGCCACTAGCCCACAACAGTCTCTACCCTTCCTGAGTAGGACCTGTGGGCCTATTTCCTCCAACCATGCCCCTTAACCGTGATAAGATCATCTGATTATGACTCCACCATGGGCCTAACCAAGCAATGAGGTCAGAGGCCTGACAGGATCCAGTCACCTCCCCAAATCACCAGGTAATTCAGAGCTGTCCGTGTGCAGTCCACTCCCCGAAGTCTCTCAGCAGGCAACCACACCGGCAGTATGAACCTTCAGGGACTTCTTTGATCAAAATCCTAATTCATGCATATGTACATTTGATGAAGTCATATGTCAGCCCATGTCCTCTACACCCATAGACGTCTTCCCAGAGTGCACATGGAATTCTGTCTCCTCAACAGCGGCATTGTGCTGGTGTTCAACCCGGCAATTTAAGAAGTCGTTTTACCTCTCTGCATGTGTGTCTCTCTCTCACTCTCCACATAGATCTCTCTGCATCTCTTGCTATCTCTCTCCCTTCCTCCCTCCCTCTTTCCCTCTTTTCTTCCTTCCTTCTCTCTCTCTCTCTCTCTCTCTCTCTCTCTCTCTCTCATGGATTTCACATATATTCAAATTCACAAATGCATGTGTTCATTTGCAGCATCCACAATAAAATATGATTGGAGTAAAGCAACCTTAATAGTAAAAATCAAATTGTAAAAAGGCAAAGTTAATAACCCGAGTCACGGCTATCAAAAAACCAGTGGTAATATTTCCACAAACGCGCCTCTCTCAGTGTCCAGAGATAATTTCTGAGTGCTTATTATTCACCTGAGCATGCATATTTTAAATGCCTTTTTCTAGTACCTCCATTCTATTACATCAATTCTTTCAGCGATTTCCTTATAAAATTAGATTTGTGTGCCCGCGCTCTCCCCTGAAGCACTGAAGCAGGGGACTGTGGTAATCTCCGTTGCCTTTCATGCCAGATTTAACCTTATGATGCACACATTAAATACAGATTAACATCTTGTCTCCGAGAAACTTACACTTAGTAGATGGGCCAAAGTTTCAGCAACATATAAATCAATATACAATTCATGAAGGGAAAATGAGCCAGGTAGCAGCAAGTCTGCTCTTCTTTCGAGGAAAACGCATTGCTCCGGCTCAGCCACTGCATGTGAGAATCTGAGCTTCACTCTGTCCAATAAGCCAAATGGGTTTTCCAGAACGGATGGAAATGAGAAAATTAGACTTCTCCAGACATGTAAATCACAGTTATAAATATGTGTGCTTTTGAAAAAGTGAATCTAGTAAATCTGAGCTAATTCCAGTATCTCCAAGGCTCTGTCTCTGGAGGGCACATTAGATCTACATCAGCATTTCTTCAGAACCTACAAGAACTGAGGCTATCATTTTATCAGGGGGCCAATTCCCCTATGGAGCCAGCCTTGTGGCAAAATGAAAATGTATTATATATTTCAGGCCAGATGGCAATCCTGAAACACACAGATGCAGTCGGATGGATCTTTTCATTGTTTCCTAGAGCAGAGGAAATAGAGCTTCGACCTAGAAAGGTTCTGGCTGTCTTGCTCCTCTCCATGTGTGTGACCCACGCCACCAAAGCACCGGAAGCTAGATTCAGAATCAAAGTGAAGAAAAGAGTTGGCAGTGAAGCTGCTGCGCCCACTGACAAAGCCTGGCTAAGATAGGATTGAATGCTGGAGAGAGGCGATGATAAGAAGCCCATTGTGAAGTCCTTTGTAATCTCTAAGTCAATGGAAGTATCTTGGGTCATTGTTCAACAATCATAAAAGTCACCCCTTCATTATCTGTTACCCTTGGAGATCTAAACCACTGTGTTCCTAGTAGTCCTTGAACTACTTTTCTTAATACTAAGAAATGAAATTCTTTCACTCAAGTGAAAATATGACTTGCAGAGGAGTGACATTATTTTAGAAGTGTGTGAGTGTGTATGTGTGTGTATATGTGCATGCACGTGGGCTGCACACACATGTGCAAACGCATGTGGAGACCAGAGACGGACAGCCCCAGCTGCCATCCTTAGGTGGTATTTACTGTGTGTGTGTGTGTGTGTGTGTGTGTGTGTGTGTGTGTGTGTGTGTGTGTGTGTGTGTAAGCAGGGTCTTTCACTGACCTGGCACTCACCAGGTATGCCAGGCTGCCTATCAGTGAGCCCTTGGGGATTCACCTATGTCTAGCTCTCCCGTGCTGCGATTACAAGGGTGTTACAGAGTGAAGTCTATGAACTGAGTCATTCCCCAGCCCCCTACAGAAACTCACACTGAGATGACAGACAGGAAACCGCTGCTCCCACTCCTTGTTTTTCCTGTAAAAATCACAATTATTACACTGAGCTATTCCAGAGAAATAAACCAGGAGGCTTGGAGCAGCTGCTTTTGAATACTGATGATGCAATCTAGCTCTGCCGGATGATGAATACATTCTGGTGCTGGGCATTATTAAATTTTGTTTTAATGTTTTTAATTGATTAGCGTGTGTGGCGTGCAGTGCTTGTGTGAGCACAGGTGTGGCCAAGCCGTGACACACTTGTGGAGGTCAGAGGACAGCTTTGAGAGGCAGGGTTCTCTTGCCACATCATGGGTCAGACTTCCTCACGTCATTTCCCCGCTGATGCCTCCTCCAGGCTGCAGGCCTATGAGCTCCTGGGTGACTCTTAGGGCTTTGTGTCCCCACAGCTTCTTGCCACCACCTCTGCCTTATTTGGTATGGGTTCTGGAGATCAAGCTCACGTCACTAGACCTATGTGGAAAGAACTTCTACCTACTGAGCCGTTTGCCAGCCCGCCATTTCTGTCCTAACCAGAATCATTAACGACATTTTTATTTTAAAGACAAGGTTTTACTATATAGCACTGGCTAGCTTAAAAAAAAATCTCTACATAGACTAGGTTAGCCTTGAACTCACAGAAATCGACTTGTCTCTACCTCCTAAGCAATGGGATTAAAGGTGTCTACCACCACACCTGGAGTCAATGGCATTCCCCCCCGCAAGCCACCCCCACATGCAACTGAAAAACAGTTATTTTTTTATGCTGATATATGGCAAAGAAAATATTGATAAGCACAAAGATAGTAGCTCTTATAAATGATAATATTTTTACTTAAATAGAAATATCATTAGAGAAACATAAGACATTTCTATTGCTGGATATGTGGAGGGACAATATGCCTTTAGCTAAAAAAGTTTCGCTCTAAAAATGTTTCATGCCAAGGCTGTTAGGATGATGCTGGCCTCAAACTCGTGATCCTTGGTGGCACGCACCGGTAGGATTCGCCGAAGGAGGTGGAGGCAGGAAGATCACAAGTTCGAGGCCAGCGTCATCCTAACAAAGGGAGATCCACAGAGACCAGGAGCTGAGCTCTAAAGAAACAACACCCATAGAGATTCTTGTTGATCGCAGGCTGATATCTTGAGGTGATCCACAAGACATACTGGTGGCACAGGAGAAGCAAGCCCATCAGAATCTGCTGAGCTCTCTTCACTCTGGGCTGAGGTAGAAGCTGAAAGGATGCCTGAGAAGGACCTTTACACTTAAGAGTCCCCTAGTGCTATCTGAGAAATTAATGGTCCCCACTGTAGTCGGAGAGTCATGCATCACTGAACGTGTGGTCTAAGGAAATATGAAGCTTCGGACCCAGGGAAGAAGAGCGAAGACGTTCCCTGTTGACCTGTCAACCAGGCCTCCAAAAGGGGCCTTCCTTGTATGACCTCACCAGGTTGGCATTAGGAGATACGCTCGTTCCAAGTGGAGTGGGATCTGGTGAGGCGAAGGGCGAGAATGCAGAAGGCCTGTCCCGTTGGGCTGGGAACACTCACACTGCCAGGCTAAAGGAATCTTAAGGCACAAGCTTCAAACTACAAAAGTAAAAGGTGGAGTCCTTTTCTGCCATGAGTATCAAAGATGCTTCCAGATCACCTGAGAGGGATGTTTGTATTTACACGGTTTCTTTCCTTCTACCGGGTCTCTGAGTCCTGATCCTGTCAAAGGGAAACAATTGCCTGGCAGCCTAAGAGTCCTCTTGAGCCTCAGAGCTGTCTCAAGAACAATGCTCCGAAAAAAGTGTAGTATCTCTGTACGAATGTAATATATAATTACACTTAACAAAGACACTTTTTCAGGCAGGGTCTCAGGGAGCTCGGGCTGGCCTTGAACTTGAAATATCCCCCTGCACCTGCATCCCAAGTGCTGGGCTTACGAGCCAGTACCACCATTCTCTGCATCTTTTATCTGGAGCAGAGTGTAAATCAAATTAACTTAGGCTCCCAAAAGTAATTGACTTGTTTTTCCTTCTCTTAAGTTTCCAGGGCTGCAAAGGACCACTGTGACCTGGGGTTATTTCCTGGAAGTCAGTGACTAACTTAATTAAAAGAGCCCGAGGCTATTTCCAGACAGGTGCCAACTGTAGCTGGCATATGAAGCAGGTACACAATGCTGTTTACATTCAAGTCCAGCTTTAATGTCTCAGGAAGGGGGAAAAAGGAGTCGTTACTGTGTCTTACAGGAAACATCAAAAGCCACAGCAGCTGTGTGTCTTCACGCTGCCCTCCCGTGTGGCCTCTGTCCAAAGGAAGAGGCAAGCTAGAGGCTTAAGGAATGACCACACCTCCCATCTCCGCCAAGGAAACTATAGATCTGCTTAAGAGAGGAACGAGGTATAAAAATTTTAAAATGTAAGTAAGAATGAATTGGAAGCGTGTACAGCGGCAAAGCAATGGCTGACAAGGTGACGTATCTAAGGCTTCTATGCTAGAAACGCTCTAGACAATGAAAGCACAGCATAGAAGGGATGGGGACTATTTAAGTAAGACATACAAAAAAAGATGTTTGGTCCCGATAAAGCTTGATCATTGCTTCCTGGGGCTGTGTATTGTGGGTGCTCACAGTGCTGGTCATTAAGAGAATGTAGATTCTAAGGCATTGAGGCAGACCGTTTGCAACACCACTGTTTCATGTTGTGAAACCAGCAAACATGAAAGTATAAGTGTAGGTGCGAGAGACAAGAGCCGTTTTTGACAAATGTATTATGTAATTCGAGTCCCTCGGCGATAAGGGAGAGAGGAGACATATGGCTGTAGAGATAGTATGGTGGACCGTCATGACGGTCTCGAGAGTCCACTAGCAGAAGTGGGCAATTGCTCAGCCGGCCTTCAAGTCGGACCTACACTTTCACTGGCATTCCAGAAAGAGAAAGTGTTTGGCTAGTGCCTTGGAAACACACTTCACGGTCATAGGTATCACATATGGAGCTAAGTGAGCTAATAAACACGGACCAACCCTGCATTGTGCCCATCTTTCTGCTGAGTGCTTTCAAGCTGTGCTCCTATTTAAATGTAGGCGTGAGAAAGTGTACATGTGTGTGCTCATGTCTCTCTGTGTGTGTGTGTGTGTGTGTGTGTGTGTGTGTGTGTGTGTGTGCAGATTTCAAAGTCAGTGTCTTCCTCTATTGAAGCCCACCTCATTTTGGGAGATCAGGTCTTAGACTAGTTGGTCAGTGAACTATAAATATCCTCTTGTTTCTGCTCCCATCAAGTGCTAAGAAACATAACCACTGTGCTTGGATTTTATGTAGGTTCAAGGGGTCCAAACTCAGGTTCTCACACCTATGCAACAGAAATTTTAATTTTTTCGAAACAGGGTTTCTCTGTAGCTTTGGAGCCTGTCCTGGCACTAGCTCTTGTAGACCAGGCTGGCCTCGAACTCACAGGGATCCACCTGTCTCTGTCTCCTGAGTGCTGGGATTAAAGGCGTGCGCCACCACTGCCCGTACTTTACCCAGTCTCCAAAGTCACAATTTCTATACACCCTGCATATATTTAAATAAAGGTGACTAATATCTCAGTGGCTTTATATGTATGTGTGTGTGTGTAGCTGTAAATCTGAATATATTTTAAAATTCACACGGATGAGCTGGGTGGTGGTGGCGTATGCATGCCTTTAGTCCCAGCACTCTGCTCGGGAGGCAGAGGCAGGTGGATCTCTGTGAGTTTGAGGCAAGCCTGGTTTATAAAAGTTAGTTCCAGGAGAGCTAGGACTGTTACACAGAGAAACCCTGGCTCAAAAAATAAAAACAAAACCAAAACAAACAAATTCACGCAGATGACATGGTTTTTTCCTGCCTGTAAAATAGTGCAATCTGTTTTTCATGATCTTTAGCAGGCTATGGAGCTGGATATGAGACGGACTGCTTGACAACTCTGTCCACAGAGTGGCAGCTGACAAAAGACACGGGCACACAGGCCCACACACTATCATGGGGAAACATGCATGTGTTCACGTGTTTTTCTTTCCTTCTCACATTTGTTAGGAATGGTGCGAATTTTACTGCATGTATTTATTTTTTTAAGATTCAGTTTTTAAAATTTTTATTTTGACTGTTACATCTTTTTTTATTGATTTTATTGAGCTATACATTTTTCTCTGCTCCCTTCCCTTCCTCTCCCCTCCCCTTCAACCCTCTCCCATGATCCCCATGCTCCCAATTTACTCAGGAGATCTTGTCTTTTTCTACTTCCCATGTAGATTAGATCTATGTAAGTCCCTCTTTGGGTCCTCATTGTTGTCTAGGTTCTCTGGGATTGTGATTTGTAGGCTGGTTTTCTTTGCTTTATGTTTAAAAACCACTTACGAGTGAGTACATTTGATAATTGTCTTCCTGGGTCTGCGTTAACTCACTCAATATGATGTTTTCTAGATCCATCCATTTAGTGAGTGTCAGCATGAGCTTGTTATGCCTGAGGAGGCCATGGGAGAGTATCAGATCCTCTGAGACTTGATTTACATGAGGTTGTGAGACACCCAGTCAGGTGCTGGGACCCAACCTGGGTCCTCTGCAAGTGCTCCTAACTGCTAGGATATCTTCTCAGCCCTCCTCTAGAGTTTGTTTTGTTTTCCTTTTAACTGTTCAGAGCATTGTTGGGAGTTGAAGAAGTACCCTGCAAAACATGTTTGTGCCAGAAGCATGCTAAATAATGACAGATCAACGTTCCATCAAACGGAATGAACAGGAATGACTTAACAAATGCACTAAGTAAGCACACCAGATGATAAGCTGGTTAGAAAGAGTGCTAGCTGGTTTCAGACACACACACATACACACACACACACACCTATACACACATATACATACGTACACAGAGGCACACACATACATGTAAATGTGTACATTCACATATATACACACATTCAACTGCCAAAACACGCATGTGTAAACATGCACACATGCATACATGCATGCACATATATACACACACACATGATCTTTCTTCTCGCAACATGGCAATGCCTTTGCACCTGACATAATTCAAAATCTGAAAAAAAATCAAGTATTTCACAAACCCAAATCCAGTCCTCTCACCTTCTCCTTCTCAGCTCCGGCCATTACAAAGTCATGCAAATAATTGTAGCTTTTCTTCACCATCACCATTCCCTAAAGTAAGACCAGAAAAAAAAAATCCAGAATTCTTGGCTCAAAACCTTTCGGTCTATGAAAACACGGTGTGAAGAGCCTTGGATTACGGCTCACCCATAGACTAAAGGCCACTGGAGCAGCCTAGTCTGCCTGTGACCTCGCCAAAGTTCCTCGAAACTTAATGGGAACTACTCGCCAGGAACTCGTTATGCTGGATGGGGAGCTGCTCTCCGTGTTAGGGGCCCTGCATTATCAAACATCATCTCCTTACAGTGGAAATTATGACCTTGTCGCCTGCACTATAAATGTCAAGAAATCCCACTTTAAAGGAATATATTGTCTTGATTATAAAGTAAAACCTCTTCCCTTACTTGAAAAAAAGAAGAGAAGAAAACTTGCTCTGTTTTCATTGAAATAATTTCATCCAAAAAAAAATCTATGAAGAATTATGGACAACTCATAAAGCTTCTTATAACACAACTTTAACATATGAAAAGCATATTATACAACACATACATGCACATACATGTGCAAACATATATGTGCACATGCATACACAAAGATGCACACACGTAAACACACACAAAGGGAAATTCTACCTCTTCCCCAACAGTTCCCAGCCACTCACACAAACCATCTGACATTCTAATTAGTGTTAAAACCCACGTTACCTAAAGTCTAAATAGAATCTGAATGGACTGAAAAACAATATTCTCCAAATGCTAACGCTTGCACATTTATTATTATATGAGAATAATGACTATGTTATTACTTCTCTCCTCCTAAAAACATCAGTATATCTCAATGTTACAAAAAGAAGTTATTCTGAAAAGTTAGAAACTCGGTGCTGAGAAAAAGCCACTGTGTCTTGTGGAAGTCTAATAAAGGGCGTGACGAGGGGCTTGTCGCGCAAACCTGAGGACCTGAGTTTTGATCCCCACCCGGCAGAGCAGATGTCCTGTCCTTAATCTCAACGTGCCCCTGTGGAGGTCAAGGCTGGAGACACAGCAATGAACACAGAGAGGGATGAGGGTGAACATCGGTCCTGGGGGCTGTGATCAGATCCTGAAGGCTCGGGGAGCTATGCGGAAGAGGAGGCACCTAGAGCAGAGCCAGAGGTGATGGAGGCTTCGAGGAAGCAGCGTCCTCCTGTCACGACAGGATTGATGAGCGCTCAGAGACTGTGGCAGCCTGCGCAGGGCCTGCACAGGTTCAAGCCAGATGGGGTCCGAGCACAGAGAGACAAAGGTGGGCACGGGCTCCCTCTCCTGTAGTGTGTGTTCCCACGGGGTGTGTACAAACAAACAACACACACTAGCCAGCCTTCCAATGATTGTGGAGGCCCCCCCAAAAGTCTGAGACACATGAGCTGTAGCTAGAGCATGAAGTGTCCTTAAACACACGTGATTGTCCAAGTCTGGGCAATATTCCACTCATGTAAACAACATGTATGGTGTATACATACAAATTCTCAATGCTGATACCTGGAAAGAATCATTTAGAATGCTTTCAGACTTCCTGATCCCTTGTAGCACACAACAGACACGTCATACTATCTAAGGGAAAACGCAGACACCAATGATTTTAAAATTACATTTTCTTAAATGTATCTGAGTTTTGTTGTTGTTGTTGTTGGCTTTTTTTTTTTTTAGTGTTTTTGTCTTAATGACATGGGTACACTTGTGTGGTTTTGTCCTCTCTGTCTCCTTGCTCCCCAACAAATAAATCATGACTATATATTCAGAATGATTTATGTGTCATCCTGAAAATTCTAAATAAACCACAATATATAATAAGCTATAAGTATACATATCACACCTAAGTATTGCACCTATAAACATGTTTATTAATGTCGGGCGGGGAGCTTGCGTTTTTTTAAACTTTGCTTTAAACCGTAGACTTTCGAAGCCACTGAGCTCTATTTTTGTGATTAAAGAGGGTGTATTTAATTTGCACAAACACACATTTTTGTCAATAGAATATAGGACTTTTATCTTCTCCGAGGGGTCAAGTGTTAAGTCAGAAACATCTTTCAAAGGAAACGTGATAAAAGTGATGCCAGATTCGAGCCAGTGATCTGTCCAGAACAAAGTACCCTATTTTTCCTCTTCAAAGGACTCTAACAAGTGGGTATTAAACTTCATCTTAATGTTTAACACACAAATTTATTTTTCAAACTGCAGCTTTGAAAGCGAAGGCTGTGAATTCTGTGCTGTCGGTGAGTCCCTTTCATGAGTCCCTGCCAGCCGAGGCTGAAGCAGCAGTTACTCCCAGTAGGATTTCATCTGGGCAAGTGGCGGGACTAAATGCCTGAAGTGATCCCACTGTGCGCGGAGCTCCGGGCTAATTTGTCAGATCTGCATTTCATTTGCTTTCCTCGCGGGGCTTTGCCGGCAGTTTATTGATAAGCTGGTTTTTGTCGCTTTCGCTGGAAGTGGATGTGCATTGATCTTGTTTGCATCTCCGACTTCCTAGCAATTAGCGAGCTGGTAACAGGGTAAATGCAGACGAGCTCCTCGTGCTGTCATTGTCCACGATCCACTTTCTCGTGGGGCTCCTGTCGTGGCTGTGCTTTGAAGGTGTGCGCCCGTACAGGTGTTTTTATGTCCTTAAGAAGCTGGTCTGCTTCAGAACAACCTGAAAGGGTCGGTGCCAACTTTTTTATTTACTTCATTTCTGTTGATTATTTTCAGGGAAGCGGCCCTTAAAAGACATTCAACATCTGGGCTGGCAGACCCTTTTCATGATGGTAGTGTTGAAAGCGACGGGGAAAACCTCTGACTCTATACCTCTCCCGTGCAAAATCAAAGCCGAAACCTTCTTTGAAGGTCAGGGAATGTGTGCAGAGAGGAGGCTCGGCTTCAGAAGATCCATCACCACTCTTTTTTTTTTTTCCCTGTGGTGCACACACCCCTGGGAGGATGCTAGCGGTCCACGTGTCCTTGGGATACTGATCGCTTCCACCTTCATCAGGCTCTCCCAACAAAAACAGGGGTGGAAGAGCCATGGCCTGCTGGTAAGTTCTGAGGGCATTAAGGACAATACGGCAGCCTGGCAAAGAGAGGGGACGATGTCAACGTGTCTCCAGGGCCAATAAAGGGATGCTACTCTCCTTGGACTGTATGAAGGAAGGGGAAAAGTCCGACCCATCTCAGATGTCAACTAAGCCAACCTTGTAAATAATTTTAAAGGTGCTTCTAACACACTGCGTGGATGACCAAGAACCCAAGGCTAGATAGGTTGTGCGCCTAGGGGAAAACCAAATACTATTGTTCCACTGAGAGAACATTGCGATAAAATGACTCCTAAGGACATAGTGCTGTGCCTATACTCAGTGTCTCTTTCGGCCAACAACAGAGAAGCATTTCCTTGTACTGGACAATGGGTAAAGAATGGGAGACTTTGGAGCACTCAGTCAGAAAAACATTTAGCCAACACAAAATTCACTTGATGGTGTTTTCGCATACAATTTATCTCACTCTGCTTTGTTTGTGTGTTTTATAGTCTTTTACGCGTGCATTTAGGCTTCCGTTTTTTGTGTTTTGTGTGGGCTTTTTTTGGGTGTATGTATGTGTTTCTTGCTGGTTTTGTTTGCTTTTTAAATAAAGGGAAAAGGAAAGGGTGAGAGTTGGGTGGGTTGGAATGTGGAGAAGACACAGGAGTTGGGCTAGAAGAAAATTGTGACCAGTGTAGGCAGATCAGAATATATATAGTCTATAAAACACTTTCATTAAAAAGAAAAAGAAGGGAGCATCTTTTTAGACTTATCTCTTGTGTTTATGCATCTTTTGCCTGCATCACAGGCATGAGGTGCCCACAGAGGGCAGAAAAAGGTACCAACTATCCTGGAACAGCAGTCACAGATGGCTGTAAACTACAATGCCAGTGCTGGGAATCGAACCTGGGACCCGTGGAAGATCAGCTAGGGCTCCTAACTGCTGAGCTGTGCCTTCAGCCCAGCACAGCCTGGATGAGAGCCACACATTTCCTTCTATATGATTGCTGGGAACGGAGACTCCCAGAAAACATTCAGAAAAGGCAGACGGATTAGAATGCCATGACTGTGGAACATTGCAATGGTGTAGTTCAAGAGTCAAATTATCATGGGCTATCTTTGGAGGATCAATAGACATCCATTGCCCAGCTGTGTCCTGTGACACTCAGGTAAAACCTTGGAAATGTATTAACTTGGCAAACCACTGCCTTCCACCAATTCAAAAGCTAAGACCGTCACCAGATAGTATCCAACACTACAGCAGATACTCCCTGCTTTGCTACATCCCGCCTCCCTGATGGCTTCACCAAGGTATTTGAAAGATGTCCCACTCGGTTTTTTGTTCTACACCTACTAGGCAATCATGAAATCATTGCTACCTGTGTTTTGCAGGCAACCAAAAGCTGTAAACCTACCCAAAAGCCTGTGACTGGAGAAGCAGCAGACCCTGGAGGAGAACCTTCCACTGCCGTATTGGTAAAATAAGATAGCTTCCAACTGCCCCCTAAACACTCAATCTTACACCCATTGTAAGTGCAGCCCTCACATCTCTTCAAAGAAGTTTCCTTTTTGCAATAGACAGACGTTATTATAAAAATCTACAGTTGGTCAAAAAGCAAAGAATAAGTGACCATGGGGTTCCCAGCTATGCATGGAATATCTATAACACAACTACTACACATAAGGTTCAGGGAAGTTTGTGGAAGGGGGGACATGAAGCTTATAGGAGCCTGAGGACCCTGCAGGGGGAGGGAAGTGTCAGTGGTCTGAATGAAGACCATGCCTGATCTTCCTGGCCAGACAGAGGAAGTGGCCTTAGGCTATTAGCTAGGAACTAATGTAGTAAGGAGATGGTTCCTAAGGCCTCCCGGGAGAAGGAGGCCTAAGCAACACTTCCATTTGAATCCAGTATGTCTGGGTGAGGCTTCTGGTCTAAAGAACTGTAAGATCACAAACCTGGGTGCTTTTAAGTGCAGTGTTCATGATTTACTAAACTAAATTTCCCCAGAGACCACACAGCCTGTTGTGAGCTCTCATGGGGAGGTGGCACCAAGCAGCACAGAGAGGTGACCGAGCACCTCCTCTGTGAGGACAGCACAGTCCATTCCCAAGTACAAAGTGAAGGCAGGTAGCAAAAGCCAGGGTGGAGCCTCTGGGCAGAGCCACACAACTAGGACCTGTGAACCCCAATATCAGAGATCATGAAGCCCCCTCTTCACAGCCTGGGAGAGCTCCAAATTCAGGACCCTTGTGTAGAGCCGTCTTTCCATGTAAGTAACCTACCTACTGTTTCCATGGGTTCAAATCCTATCTTCAGATATCAGTCACCAACTCAAAAGACCAGCTCAACCAAAATGGTCACAGCTCCCTGGCCAGTTCTCCATGCTCCGTGAGGGTCCCATAGTCCAAATCACATCCTTTATTACTGATGCGTCAACAGTTAACTGCAGCTAACACTGGTATCTCCCGTGACTTCTGCCATGTGATGGGAGTTTATCACTGCCAGTGCCATGAAACATAAAGATCTTCAACAAAATGTTTGTAAATGAGAGAGTGATCCCAAACACAGCAGACACCTTCTATCCTGGGCGCTAGATTGGACGAAAACATTTCCCAGTGCGAATCTAAGCTATCGGACCTAACAAATGGTAGCTAGATCTCTTTGTTTGTTTTGTTCTGTTCTACTTTGTTTGAAATCACAAGCTCTTATTGTGCAACCTAAGCTTGTCTGGACTTGTGGGAATCCTCCTGCCTCGGCCTCAGTTTATAAATAAGTCGTGCCACATCTGGCTTTTTGGTTGTTTATTTTTGTTTGTTTCTTTGCTTTTCTGGTTTTGTTTTAGACTTGATCTCCCAAGGTTGCCAAGCCTTGTCTAGAGCCAGGCGTTCTCTTGTCTCAGCCTCTAAGTGCAAGGGTTACAGGTGTGCACCCCAATATGCGATTGTGAATGGACTTCAAATATTAACCCTAGCACTTAAACTTGTTCCCCAAATTTGTGAGCTGGATTCTGTAACTCGCATTTTTGCCTTGTTTGTTTGCATGACTCACCCAATAACACAGAATTCGTTAGACTGTTCAGCTGCCATAGCAAATGCCTGGGGCAACACAGATTAAAGAGCAGAAATTAATTTTCTCCCAGTTCAGCTGGGCATGCAGATCAGAGTGGCAGCAAAGTCGGTCGGTTCCTTCTGAGGCCTCTATCCTTGGACTACAGATGGCTGCCCCCCACCCCGGCTGCCTCTTGACCAGGTCTTTTTCTCTGTGTGCGAACGTAGATAGGGTTTCTTTGTCTTCGTAAATGGACAGCAATCATATTGGTTAACTACAACCTCAATTGAATTACCTCTTTGGCTAATTACCTGTATTTGGATACAGTTACATACCGAGGTACTCAGGTTGGGATTCCAACATGTATTGAGAGGGCACACAATTTGGCTCCCCAATCCACACACATTTTAAAGATTCATTTGTTTTATAAAGGCAATAATAGCTACAATCTGACTGGCAGACCCTTGGATTTACATCTCTGTGTGTTAGGAGTCTTCTCTTCCACAGCAGGTCTTGGTTGGTTGGTTAGTTGGTTGGTTGTTGTTTGGTTGGTTGTTTGGTTGATTGGTTGGTTGGTTAGTTGGTTGGTTGTTTGGTTGATTGGTTGGTTGGTTGGTTGGTTGGTTGGTTGGTTTTTTGTTTCGTTGTTTGTCTTTTGCTATTGCCCAATGCATGTGCTAATCTCACAGGAACAACCACTTTCTCAAGATCAGGCTTCACTGTTTCACCTTCCGTGTTATTAAGCCACATGATCTCAATAGCTAATAAAACTGCATAAGCAGGCCTAACAGACCCTTGGTAAGCGCACAACTCAACTCCTTGAACACTTAGGGCTATGGACGCTGGCCAGGGGAGGACACCCCCCAGCAGCTGTCTGTGCTGAGCACATGGAAGATTGATTTTAGAGTTTTTCTCCACCAAGGAACAGAATCTGTGACTTGGACCCCATTGAGTCCAAAAAGACATGACTCCCTCCCTCCATATCTCTTTGCAGAATTTCCATGTTGTTCGGTTACAGTGCCTGACAGTTACTGTCCAGTGTGGACTGGATTCTCCATGCTAGGCAGAGCTACTAGCCTTGGATATAAGCCTGGTATTTTGACAGAAATTCCCATTGGCCAGGAGAAGGGACTGTTTGAGAGTCCTGTTCTGCCTTCTGGCATTTCCCAGTCATTTTAGGTGTCAGGAATGGTATCCATCTTCTATCTAGGAATGTAAGCTTTATCTTTCTTCTGGTGCTTTGAAGCATTCTTCACCGTCTTCAGGAATAGCCTTGGTCCTCCATCTTTCCCCCTCAGGAGGATTCTCCATTCCATTCTCCATCCCAACGGCCTCCCTCTGATCCACATCACCAAGGTGTGGCCTGGCTGTGACACCAGAGGCTAACTCCTACAGATTGGGGCCCAGGGAGGCCAAATGGGAACAAACAAACTCTTCTCACCCTTCACTCTCCTACTGAGATATCTGAAAAACATTTTGTTTGCCTCTGACAAAACAGTCTTTTTTTTCTAACCAGCAAGGACATGGATGAGTTGGGTGCGAATTGGCACTGTCAGAGAAATCCACCTGGGTAGTTTCCTCCCTCTGTAGACGCGCAGGGTGCTGGTCATGAATTCTGGAGGACTAGTTTAGAACCAATTGCACCTTGTCCACTTCTCTTGCACGCTTGTTATATCTGAGGACCGCTTCCAAATGATTTAGGAAAGCTACTTATATTCAACATTGGAATACATTGAAAGAGAACTAATTCACTAAAGGTCCTGGATACCTAGCAAATCATTTATCCATCATTTGCATTGTGTGAACACATTAATGTGTACATAGGTGCACGTGTTTGCAGGTGCATGAGTTTACGTGTGCATGAGAGCGTGGAGATCAGAGACCAACCTTGGTTGTCCTTCTCTGGGCGCTGACCACTATGTTTGGTGAGACAGGGTCTCTCACTGACTTGGAGTTCACCATGGAGTGCCAGATACCTATCTCAGGACACTCCTCACACTGGGATTGCAAGTGTGCACAACCCATGCCTGACTTTTGAAATGTGGTCTTAGAAATTGAACCTAGGTCTTCAAGTTTACACAGCAAATACGTTATTGACTGAGGGCTGTCTTCCCAGACTTCTGTAGCTTTTTGTTTGATTGGTTTAGTTTGGTTTTGGTTTTCCAGTTCTGTGAATTGAATCCAGGGCCTCATGCATTCAGGGCAAACACTCGACCAGTGATCTACATACTGCCTTCTGCCCCTTTGTTCTATTGCCTACCCTGGAGCTTGTTCTAGAGTTGATATTTCTGTCCTAGTTGGAGGCAGTGAGGCGTTCTTGAATAAGATGGCAAGGCCTGGAAACCACCATGCAGACTCTAACCACTGGTTATAGCAACAGTCTCCTACCTCGAGAAGTTAACAGGTTACTTGATTTTCTCTCTCTCTCTCTCTCTCTCTCTCTCTCTCTCTCTCTCTCTCTCTCTCTCTCTCGCTCTCTCTCTCTCTCTCTCGCTCGCTCTTACCCTCTGTCATCCAGTTACACAGAAAATCTTACTGTTCTATCTTCAAAATACATCAAAAACCCAATGTTTCCCCAGGCACCACAGCCTTACCCTGACCCCATCCTCCCCTCTCCCATAAACTAGATGCCTGACCTAGCAGCCAGATAACTTGACTTGTTTTAACCCTTGAGTTTCTGTAACTCAACAACCTGAAGGACATATTGCAGATCTAAGTGGGTCCACATCACTCATAAGAAATTCATCAATGATTTCTCCGCTATTAGGAACAAACGCTCAAGCGTTTGCAATGCCTACGAGGTCCTGCCCTGTTCTACACTATCCGCAGGTATACCAGCTATCCAAGTGCTTATGATGCCTGTAAGGTCCTGCACTATCCTGTGCTATTCTCACATACACCAACCTGGCCCTTCTTTGCACAGGTGGCTCCTACCTCACTGTTTGCTCCACATCCCCTTTCTTATTGTCCACAGACAGTCAGACGCACACACACCTGAAGGATTTTTATAGCCACTGTGCCTCCTGCCAAGCCTCTCTGTTCTCAGAGAGGTGTCTATAGCTTCATCCTTTGCTCTCTTCAAATCATCGCTCTAGTCCCTGACCATCTTCCAGCTGATAGCATCCCTGTTGATTCTATTTTATCCCATCTCCTCCCACACCCCCACACCATTGCTTTTTCTTCTTTCCCCCATGGACTCCCTCTGCTCACGTATACCTTACATGTATGTTGCATCCGTTTCTCTCTTTCCACTCCATGTTTTCCTGCAGTATGAAACCTCTTTAGACTGCTCATTCAAACACCCCCAGCCCGCGTCCCTCTGTGCCTTGACTCAGCCTGCTGCCGTCTTGAACAGAGGGGTTCAAGAGAACCTCTGACTGGCTGCTTTCCACACCCACCACACCCGCACATTTCCAAGAAGCAGGATGCGGGCCATGAGGCCAGGTACTTTATTACGTGAGTCACAAGCCAGGGCTACTTAAGAGTCTCCCTAATTCCTGTGTTTACTGCAAGTTAAAGATAGTTCTTAAGAATGCAGGATGGATAGCTGTGTGTGGTGGTACACACCTTTAATCCCAGCACTTGGGTGATGAACGCAAGAGGATCAAGAGTTCAAGGACAAGCTAAGCTGTTTAATGAATTCAAAGCTAGCCTGAGTTCCAGAAGACCTCCACGATAAAAGAAAGGATGGTTAGTATATATATGGTAGTTTTGTGCCGTGCAGATACCGTGTTTTTATGTCATAGAGATGTGATCTTTTGCACTGATTAGTGAGGTCACCTTAGTGAACACACCTTCCTCACGGCAATATCACTAGTGTCCTGTACTTCACTCACTGACACAATAACTCTCTTCCAGGCATGAAAATATTTAGGTTAAATTTTCCCCGGGCCTCAGAATAGCCATCAAATTTATCTGGAGGCCATCTAGGATAAGTGCTGGCTTATGGGACTGGAGTGTCGGCTCAGTGGTTAAGAGCCTGGTCTGCTTCTCCTGAGGGCCCAAGTTCAATTCTCAGCACCTCACCCTGGGTATGTCTCAAGGCTACCTGTAACTCCAGCTCTGGGAGGATCTGATTAGGAGCTTGCATTCACGTGCATATACCCATACACAGACATACACATAATTAAAAATAAAAGTAAACCTAAAAAAAAATAAAGGAAAGGGAATCCTGACGTACACATAAAATAAAGTATGAAAGTTTTATGGAGGCACAAGAGCTCTATCTAGACCAAAGTAAAACAGTCCAAACGAAGAACAATAACAACAAGAAGCATGATTAATTAGCAAGCCTCCTTGTTCCAATGTCTACACGTCGTAAATACCCATGGAAGCTTTAGGGAGCTGCCTTGCCCCAAGCCCTGTGCTTATCGAGGTTGCGCTTGTGAGTCAGGGGTTTACAGTACTCCCAGCTGCAGGTTCTTGACTGTACGACCATGTGTTTTATGGTCCAACCAGATGTAGGCCATAAAACGGTTTTATCTATTCTGTGGTTTGCTTCGTACTAAGAAAATAAACTTCAAATGCCTAACTTCTTCGAGACTGTTCCACTATTGCGGCAGTTGAGCAAACAGGGTTTTGTTGTCCGGTTCCCTAAAATATGCTCTGAAAATCAAAGTCTATTTAGGAAGATGGATCCCCACTCCTGAGATGGTAAAAGGACCAGGAGGGTCTGAATGGATTGTGCTGTGTGTGCAATGGCTCAGTCTATTGATTTCTAGGCTGGCTGATGGGCTGGAGCCTTCATTGATAGCTCCTTCTTGCTTCCTCCAGTCTGAAAAGGAAATGGTGCTGTCTGCTCTGCTTGGAGCCTGCATTATTGATATTCTTTAATCATTATGTTGGAGCATAAAGCTGCTGTTATGTTGCAATTATGATGTGTCTTTACAGATGTAGTTAGTGAAACAAGAATAGATGATGTGGCAGGCAGGGCTGGCCTCTCATGCCTGCAATGCTAAGCACAATTCACAGAGCTGGGGGGGAGCCCCCTGGCATGCTGGCTTTTTGGCAACAGTAACACAAAAGGAACCCTCCTAAATTTTCTGAGGAGGAAAAGCCATCTCTAGCATTTTAGCCCAATGGAGACCCGCAGAAGAACAGAGTTCATTTTCTAAAGCAGTGCATTTATTTTAAGTCATCTTTCTCCAGATGTGTAGCCTCTGTCCCCTCACCACCATCCACCAACAACTAGGGATGCAACCAGAGATGGATGCACGGTAGGACAAATGTTTTACCAAAGGGTTAGCTGCAACTCAAGCCCCAGAAGCCTCTACATACTTTTTATCAAAATCAAAGATTTAAGAAGCGAATCAAGGTTATGAACATTCCTTAGGAGCAAATTAGCAAAACCATGTCCGACTACTGGTGCCACTCAAGGTTCCCCACCTTCCGTTTTACCTAAATGTCCCACCAACCCATTGCTGTTGCAGTTCAACCAGCAAATGAAGTCATGCCATCTCCACAGCAAATACTTCTACACTTTTTATTCTTTTACCAGGTAATAAGGGACCACGTCTGCTGTAGCAAAATAGGTATTTCTATTTCTAAAAGCAACCTCTGATTGGAGGTGGTTGTCCAAGGTCAAACAGAACGTTTCCTCCTGAGTACAAGGCCTGCTGTGTTCAAGGCATCAGCTTCTACCTGTCTGGGATACAGAGGAACACCAACACCCAAGACGAACATCGAGTTTGTTGTTTAAATCCAGTAACATTCGGGGGGCTTGTTCTTAGAAGAGTATCACCTAGCCTATTCCAGCATGGTGAAAATCTACTTGTGATAGTCAAGGTGATCCTTTTTGTCTTCTAAATGTAGTTGTCTCCCTTAAAACAGCTTTCCTGAGGCGTCACCCTCCTAAGTTATTACAGGGTGATGATGACACAGAAAGCCATAAATGACAGTGTACACCCAGGTGATCTTTTTTCTCTGTGTGTTTGTGGTCTTTGTGCGTGTGTGTGTGTGTGTGTGTGTGTTGTTGGGTTTTTTTTTTTTTTTTTTTTCTGTATTGGGGACTAGAAGTAAGTTTAAGTGAGATGCTGTGAGGACTGGGGTTCACTGTCTCTGGCTCTCTTGTGTTTTACCAGAGACATTTAGTTTCAGAGAACTTCACAAAAAGTTTTTTGAAAAAGCAAAGGGGTGGGTGTCACCCCATACAGGTAGGATCAAGCGTGGAGCCAGCTGTACCTGGTATCAACCTGCACATTAAAAGGGTATGCATTTTGGAATTTTGGTTTGTTTGTTTTTTTTAAGTCACAGATGTGATTTTATGTTTCCTCCACCTACTCCTTGCTGGTCAGGGAAACAGATTATGGGACACTGGGTGAGTCCTTTGCTTTACCCTGTGGGACACAGCAGGAACGGGTGGGGCTCAAGATGTAAAGGCTTCTTTACCGTCCATCACAGGCTGCCCTCACCGCTTCAATCTCTGGGCTTTTAGCCTTTCCTATGACCACAGGCACTCAGATTTCACTGACTCAGAATAACCCTGAGGTCATAAGAAAGTCAATTTGATATCTGAATTTCCAGAAAATTCAAATTTAGGGTGATTTTCTTCCACAGGCAGAACGCCAGCTCTGTTAGGGATCCTTCTCCAAGCCGGTGCTCTGGGCCTCCCTTCAGCTCCAACGACAGACTATTTTTTTCATCTGCGACAAGGTGAAAATAAACATTTTTCCCTCTCAAAATAACAATATTGAGAACACCTGGTTTGTAGCGCTCTTAAAGTTTGTTCTGAAAACTCAAACATCTGTCGTTAAATCGAGTGATTGACAAACTGCTCCGTGTTGAATTGCAAGGCAGGGGACCCTGTCATTAAATATCTTTTTTGAGAAACAGATAGAAAAGGAGTTAATTGTCTCTTCTTGAAGAGACTGCTCCAGATCACCAAAGGTGTCTGTTTTCTCTTCCAAGTGGGAAAACGAACTCAATTTATTCTAGTAATTTTCCGTGTTCTGTCCCACTGACTACTATATTTAATTACTCCAAATCACTTTCTACATGAAGACGTGATGGGCTTCTGAGAGCCATTACAAGGCTGTAAACGTTCGTCTATTTGAAAAGCACTGAAAGTTCTCAGCCTGGCTGTCCACATGCCATTGGTTGAAAGGCGGTGTGGGCAGATAATGAGGACCTCCCCTGTGGCATCAGGGGATGTCATTGCTGTCCCTGAGACCTCCAGGACCCAGGGCCTGATAATGGGTGACCTGTAACCTCATTTGCTGTGTAAACTGAAAGTGACAACAGATGAGAATCATTAAGATGCCCAGGCCCTTTCAACTCCAGAAGACACTTAGCAGTGATAGATGGCGTCAGTGCACACCCCCAGGGGTCCCTGCACACCCCCAGGGGTCCCTGCACACCCCCAGTCCCACTCTCTACCACCTCCTAAGTAGCTCTGCCACTGCAGGCTGAGAAGCCAAGCTGGTGACAGACCACAGACAGGGACAGGCTACATGGCCTGATGCCATTCTCAGCTCTTCACAGACCTGGGCCTCTGGATCTGGTTTCTATTTGGTGCAATAAACTGGTTTGTGTTTCTCTAGCTGGAAGACACTGGTGTCTTTTTATTTCCTAAAATTAAGACTCTATTAGTTACAATTTATATAAAGATTTATTTTGATGGGAGAATTCTTATTACCATGTTTGAAAAGCATTTAGTCAAAACCTTTTTTTTTTTTTTAAAAAAGAGTTCTCCTTAAATATATACCTCTTTTTTGTTGTTGTTTTTTTGCTGTTGTTGTTTTCTTTTCTTTTCTTTTGAGGTTTTTGTTTTTAGCTTTTGGTGCTTTGTTATGATTTGGACATGAAATACACCCCACAGACTCATTTGTTTTCACACTTGGTCCCCAGCGGGAGACACTGTTTTGGAAGGCTGTGGGACCATATGAGGTTAGCTTAGCTGAGTGGGACAGGCCACCACACTCTTGTCCTGATAGCTACAGCCCAACCCTGCCTCATTTCCCTTCTCCTCTGTCTCCTCTCTATGTTAAGTCACCCTACCCATGTGTTCCCACCACTGTGAATCTCACCTTTCCTTACCCACTCACGGATGGACTAAAACTTTCGAAAGTGGAAGGAAAAAAAAATCCTTGCTTCTATTAAGTTGTCTTATTCAGGTGGCTGGTGACAGTAACAGGACAGTGCGTGCAGGGTGATCACTAAACTACCCATAATGCCAAAGCTCAAAGACAGCAGAATAAAAAGACAGTAAAAGCAATGTCCTTGCAGGGACAGTCGTGTGTGGTTAAATCCTTCTCTCAAGCTTTGGCCAGTTCATCCATCTATAGGTCTTCTTTAACTCCCTTACACTGATTTTAAAACAACTACAAAAAATACTGCTACCTTGTTTATTCGTTGTGGAAATTAGATTAGACAATACAGACAATGCGGAGTCCGATGGACAAATTGTATAACACAACTCTTCTGGGCTCGGATGCGAGCACCCACATAAAAAGCTAGGCATGGTGTAAAGCATTTATAATGCTAGAGTGATCAGGCAACCCAGGCTCATTGACACACTCCAGGATGGTGAGAGGCTCTGTCTTAAGAGAAAAAAGAAGTCTAGCATACAACCTTGGGGAACCACACTCAGCGCTGACCTCTGGTTTACACACATGTGCACATACAAATCAGCTATCGCTATATCTGCTCAAATTCTCTCGGACTGTCTGAGTCATGGCTGAACATGACTAACTAGCTAGGCAGTCTTTCTCTACTGTCTCTTCTCAGGAATGTGTCGTCTTGTCCACAGGTTTCTTTCTCTGGGTGGTTTGCTTTGAGATCTGACTTGAAATGACACACAGCTCTCTATTCTAGGCGCGAGGAGTCTTACTTTTGTCTTGGTTGGTAGATTTTAATGAGGTGAAACCTAGAAAAGTATCTCTGACTAACTGACAAATGAATCGCACGAAAGAATCCTTTTTCAAAGTCCAAAACCTCACCACACACAGGGTCATCTACACCACTGTCAAACACCTCAATGGATCCACTCAAAATTAACATGAAAATAAGGTGTGTTTGGTAGACACTTTCTCAATCTAAAATTCTGAATTCTACATGCCTGTAGTCCTAATATAACACTGTCACCAAACAAGTGAAATTTGGAAGACCAAGTCACAAGAATGCTTTATAAAATGCAACCCCTGGGCTCTGCTTTCTTCTAGCCTAGGATGGCCAGCCATTTGGCTCCATGGGTCCACCTGTCCCCTGCTACCCATCCTCCCCATCCCCACACCCCAACTATTACCTCACAGACCATGCCCTGTTATCATCTGTACTTGTTTCTAAAATCAATAAATGTGACTTTAGCGTAAGCCTCAGCCTCATCAGAAAATGCTGAAAGATTTTATGTACTGCATTTAAATGACTCTTTACCTCTCATCCTTAATGGGGACACTTCTGTTTAAACACCAGAGCCTTGAGTTACAGAAACTGTTCCCAGGTTCAGATTTAGATTTTCACAGTAGAGAAATTTATGACAAAAGCCTTAAGATCTATTTATAATTAGCAAATAGCTCGATTTTTATAAAATTAAAAGCCATAGCCATGTATACAGTCCTAAATATACAATTTACAAGTGTATTGCTATCAGACACCATTCCACCCCCAGCTGGTATATACACAGTGGTACTGTATTTTATCTGATAAAACATGGGTACAATCATAATTTACAATTTTAAATTAAACAAGTCTAACTTTCAAAATGCATCTTTCCTAAGATAGGAATAGGGAAAATGTCACAAAATGTCAAAGTTTCTTCATTTAAGTTGTTTTGGTTTCCCCTGCCCAGCGGGGGTTGGGGGTGGTGCTGAGGATGGAACCCTGGGCTTCCTGGGGAGGAGAAAAATGTTCTCACTCTTTGCTATCTCCCTTAGCCCCCAGCAATATGTCTGTCTGTTGTACTGGGGCTCACAGTCCAGGGGATACTGTCTTAGTCACGGTTTCTAAGGCTGTGAAGGAACATCATGACCATAGCAACTCTTACAAAGGAGAAACATTTAACTGGAGTGACTTACATTCTCAGAGATTTGGTCCATTATCATCTTGGTGTGATATGGTGACGTGCAGGCAGCCATGGTGCTGGGAAAGTGGCCAAGTGTCCTATATCTTGACATGCAGACAACAGGAAGTGGTCTTTGTGTCACACTGAGGGAATCTTTAGCAAGAGAGACCTCAAAGTCCTCCCTCCCACACATACACCCAGTGACACACTTCCTCCAACAAGACCAAACCCACTCCAACAAAGCCACACCTCCTAATAATGTCACTCCCTCTGGGGGCCACTTTCTTTCACACCACCACATACAGAGACCATACAGTCTGTGTGGCAGGAGTGGGAAGCCTCTGGTGAGGATTGCATCCGCAGTTACTGTGGTTTTAGGCCTCTTTGTCCATTGTGTTCTCTGTGTTTAGTAGTAACAGGATCTGTATGTATTTAAACACACAGAGATCATATGTAACTCGTCATGGCATGCTGATTAAGCAAATGTTTGCACAAATGATCTCAGCCACTTCACTGTCTCTATCTTGTAGGGAAGGCGTCTCCTACGGTCTCACCGCAGACCTTTTGTGAACTCTTTGCTTTTTTGGTTCTGGATGGGAAGTCGATACTATGCGGGATACCAACCTCGACATGAAGCCCTGACTTTTCACAGAGAGTCCCATTGGTCTTTGGCATATCTATGCTAGCTTTTAAAAGCTCATTTAACTTAAAATTTTTCTATTTGAGGATTTTATACCTGAGTATTGTGTCTACATCATTTTGTCAAAGTGGGACCCAGCTCAGTGGGTCTCAAGGAAACTGCTGTTTCCACAGGAATCTCACTCCATTGTTATAGCTCCTAACCTCATGCCATTTCTGACAAAGCCCTGGATACCTCTCCAACTCCCTTCTGATCCTGCCTCTCTGTCACCACTGAGGTTGCCCAGCTGAGCTATGGCCTCTCTGCTGGATTCTCCCAGTGGCCCCTTTCCTGTCTTCTGAACCCTGTTATTTGCAGAGTTTTTCACCCTCTGACAATGCTTCTATCAAATGCAAGTGACTCTCTTTTCCTCTCCCCTTGGAAGTTCCCAATAGCGTGGCATGGTCATTCCTGGTCTTCTAGCCTCACTTAGTGGGTTAGGAGCTGGCTTATTCCTCACCTCCCCCAAACACACACCTAGAACTTCTCCCCAAGATTCACACATCACTTACGCTCTTCCATCCTGATGCTAGCTATGTTCTTGGCCCTTCATAGCTTCCTTCTGTGGGACACCCATCAGAATACACCTCAGGACACACTTAACTTCAGCTCCCCCTTTGTCGGTTCCCCTAACACCGGACATTAGGACCCACAAGGACCCAGCTGACCACCGCTGAACCTTTGTACTTTCTACTCAGATGGACTGAATTTAAAATATAGATCTTCATTATAAGGAAAGCCTTGCAATTGGCAGATTGGGGATTTCAATTAATAACTCAGTGCCTGTGGCATTGTCAGAAGAAGGGCCCAGAATGCTGCAGGCACTGTATTCATGCCCTGACCCCTATCAGCTAGGATTCAGCGCTCACAGGCAGAGAAAGGACTCAGACACTAAGCGAGAGAGCAAACGTGTTCTCTAATATTCAGAGCTGGCCACACAAATCTCAGTGTGAGACCCTGAAAAGGCCTCTGCTTTGCTAAAACAAAGCTTCCAAAATCCTTCAGGCAAACAAACCCCAGCTCAAAGCCATCTAGATTGAAGAGTTCCATCCAGGGAAGTCGCTAACTGGTTGTGCACTCCAGACTCCTGCCCAGGGCTTGGGAATCACAGTGAGGTGGGGGAAGGTGTCACACAGGGGCAGCAGCACTCAAAGAAAGAGGATAGGAGACTGAAGGCATCCCTTTGCTGGGACTTTCTGTGACCACTAACCCAATCCCAAGATAATTGATGCTGTCGTTAGGGGGATATTTAAATCACAGAAGGTGCTTAATCTAAACAGTAGCCCCTACTTGACTAACTGACATGCTAGCTCTAGATGGTAGGTTCATGAGGCATGGGTATACCAATTATTTTTCTTTTGCTGTGGAAGCATATCATGACCAAAGCCATGTAAGGAAGAAAGGGCTTCTTTTGACTTATATATAGAGTCCACCATGAAGAAGGAGGTGTGGCTTCGGAAAGCTGACTGGTCACATTTGTAGCCCTACACAGGAAGCAAAGAGAAAGAACAGGAAGTGGAATGGAGCTATACACCCTCAAGACTGGTAGTGACACACTTCCTCTGACAAAATTCCCCTCCTTGAAAGGTCTACAACCACCACCATGAACTGGGGACCAAACATTCAAGTACATGAGTCTATAGAGGACGTTCCTGATTTAAACCAGTATACTTGGGGAGTCCTGAGACAAATGCTTCAGCAAAATCACCCTGGCTTTTCAAACTAGGTCAAAGTTTAAGTCAGCCTTTGCATAAGAGCTTGGAAAAGATATCAACCCACTGGAAAGGCTCGGATTATCATACTGTTTTCTACTTCCCCAATTTGATATCTGCAGATGTCCAAGTGTCCTGGACCTACCCTGTAGGCCAGGATGGCCTTAAACTCACAGAGAGTCTCCTGCCTCTGCATCCCAAGTGCTGGGATTAAAGGCGTGCACAACCACTGCCCAGTAATATCATTTATCTTGGAGAGTTTTTATAAGGAATAAATTAGATAGATGATAGATAGATAGATGATAGATAGATAGATAGATAGATAGATAGATAGATGATAGATAGATAATCCTGCAAAAAGAAATTAAAGAGGTGTGACTGTGAAGGTTCAAGGTAGCTCAGTGATAAAATGGTGGGCAAGGCCTTGGGTTTGATCCTCAATGCTAGAAACACATGAAGATTATTTCGAGGAAATACGTTTTCTAAAATGTCTATAATAGTCATTACATGTAGTGAACTATCAAGAAATTTTATGGAACCAGTCATGGTGGCATATGCCTTGAATTCTAGCACTGAGGTGACAGAGGCAGGGGGATCTGTGTGAATTCACAACAAGTGGGTTCTAGGGCAACCCAAGCTGGATGATGGGATCTTATCTCAAAGAACCAAAGTTAAAGAACGTTTAGGAATGTCTTCCCTCAACTGTCCATGGCTGGCCAAAGATAATCAAGGTGATAACAGCAGCTACGGAAGGCCTCTTCCTTAAGAAAGCTTTGACAACGGTGCTGAAGGAGCAATAGATGTAAATACAAGTGCCTAGAGTGTGGGTATGTAATCACACATCTCCAATATGGTGACTACAATAGCCATCCATGGTCAGACTGTCTGGTCTAGACACACTGACTCACCAACGAGAAGCACAAAAGAGCAGTTATAAATCAAAAGTTGAAAGGAAATAGTCAAATAAGTTGTGATTAAGGTTTAAACAGTCTTGATAGCTCTAGTAAAAATCAAATTTGGATATTGTTAGGGTTTCTATTACTGTGATGAAACACCATGACCAAAAGCCACTTGGGGAGAAAGGGTTTATTTGGTTTATACAACACCACATTGTTGTTCATCTTTGAAGTAAGTCATGACAAGAACTCAAACAGAGCAGGAACCTGGGAGGAGTGCTGCTTACTGGCTTGCTCCTCATGGCTTGCTCAGCCTGCTTTCTTGTAGAACCCAGGACCACCAGGTCAGGGATAGCACCACCACAATGGTCTGGTCCCCCCATCAACCATTAACTAAGAAAATGCCCTGCAGGCTTCCCTAGATCTCATGGAGGCATTTTCTTAATGGAGGTTCCCCCATCTCAGATGACTTTAGCACATCTCAAGTGGGCATAAAACTACCCAGCCCAGTGTAGAATACAAAATTACCAGTCACATTCTAGAACTTGGCTTGTAAATGAGGAATTGGAAGAGAAGAGAGAATCAAAACAAGGAGGAGGTATTTCATTTAACCTTAGATTTTGAAGCAGGTACTGACTTTAATTTACAGTTCAAGGGTCTCAAATCATTTCTTATAGTTAATTGCAATAGTCCCATAGACATATGCAACTCTGAAACACGTTTGCTCTTCATGAGGTCTAGCTATCGAAAATACATTGAACCAAGACACACATGTCCTTTTATGGCAAGCAGAGATCTCCAGCCCGCCCATGCATATTTGGGAGTGTTAGCCATAAAGACAGGGACTTGAACAGTGCCCTGCAGAATCGCAAACTGACACATCCCAGGAGAGCTTCCCACCCTGAAGTCTGATGCAAACACACAGCATCCAAAGGCTTTGAAGAGCAGCCAGACTCCCCCAGACTCCCGAGACAGCACTGCTACCTAGATTAGGTACTTGGTGGATTTTTCTCTTTCTTTCAGGGAAAAGCACTCCACTTTAGCGGTCTCTCTAACACGGCCTGACAGATAAAATATGTGCTTTTTCTTTCTGGGCCTTGTCTTCTTTTTTTCCTCAGGGAGGGGATGGGACCTGGTTATCTGTATTTTATTTCAGTCCCATCTCCCAACTCTTTGTAGGGTAACTTCCCTCACAACCATTTATCAATCAATATTAGTTTTAAGAACGAGTGAATTTGCACATGCTTACTGTTGTCTGTGAAGCGCATAAAAGTTTCTTTGATGTTTCCAACTTGAAAATGAATGCCGCTTTAGCTCTTATCAAATCCGATGGATTTTGTTACAGAACACATTGCTCATGGAACAGACTTTAAAATACGTAAGCATGCTTCTTTGCTTCATTCCTCTGAGCACGTCGGCTTTACATGAACTGAGTTTGTCATGATGTCTTCAAATTAGCTACCTATAGGTCAACCCAGTGCATCATCTATACCAGCCGTTCTCAACCTTCCTCACACTGCGACCCTTTAATTCAGTTCTCCATGTTGTGGTGACCCCTCAACATAAATTACTTCATAAGTGTAATTGTACTACTGTTATAAATCATAATGTAAATATCTGATATGCGACCTCTGTGACACGGTTGCCCAAGCCCAAAGGGGTCAAGCCCCACAGGTTGAAAACTGCTGACCTTGACTGTATTTTATTTCAGGGTTTCTCTTAACTTTTTAAAGTTGATTAAATATTTCTCCGAGTATCCTACCTCCACCGCCTTTCCAAAGAAGCACTTTGCAAGGTTCAGAAGCCCTGAATTCTCTGCCCTTTGATGCTAGAGGAGGAGTGGACAGGGACTAGATAGGTAGGCAAGGCAGACACTCAGGCCCGCACAGGAGGAGAATTATGGACGGAGCTATGTGGGGCGGTAGGTTCCCACTAAATGGATGTCTTGGGCTTGCCATCTTTCACAGTAATTGCTGTGTCCGGGAAGTTGACTGTCTCTAGAGATGAATCTATTTTAAGTTTAATGGATCAGTAGACACTGTTGAAAGACTAGTGTGGGCCTTTCTCCTTGACTTTCCAGTCTGAGTGAAGACCTGGCTATAATGCCGGATAGGTACGGGGCACGCCAATATTTCTCCCCACCCCCACCCAAAAAGAAACCGCCTTCTGTGGTCCTTGTGTGTGCACATTAAATACTAAGTTGCTTGATTGCATTTAGCAATAATATTTTTGTTTTCCTATGCTCGTCTCTTTCTGTCAGTGATATAATACGCTCTCCAAACTGAATCAATACAACGCCAAGAAAAAGCAAAGAGTGTGCATGCGTGTACTTTTTCAGCGTGATTTGTGCTGCCCTTTATGGCAGCCGAATGTGCAATTTTCATGAACTTTTATTTGAAAGAACCTTGGCATTCAAAGATATAACCTTTGTGGAATAATAAAAAGGCACCGTAAATGTCTGTGGCACGCAGTCATTAGTGATCTTTCTGAAGATCAGATGAAAATCACTCACCACACTGTATAAAAAGCCGACTGGGGCCCCACCGGCACCCACCCTCCACGTCAGCATCTCGGCAGCTCTCCGCCTACTGCTGCCCATCTGGGAACACATGGAAGGAAATGATAAGAATGCCCCTTCTCAGGAAGCACGGCATTAAAAATGAAGATGAAGAAACACTAAGAAGGTGGCATTTTCCAATTCTTTGTGTTCGTCTAATAATTGCTAAGGATTTATCTACCGAACGCTGCTCAGGGTGCGGGGATACAGTGGTAAGAAAATTATGTGCGGTTTTGGCCTTCCTACGACTTACAATCCACGAGGGAAAGAAAAACATTCAAGCAGAAAAAATCAACAACTAAATAGAAGATTACCTGTTGTTGGAAACAGCCGGGCACCGAAGCTCAAGCTGTGATGTGTGTCAGAGCCTCAACCCACCTGTAGGCATCAGAATTACCTGCCTGCAGAAGCTGCATCTAACCCAAGTCTTCAGGATGTGTGGGCAGAGTAATTAGGCAGAGAGAGGGGAGGTTTGTCTCTGCATGGAAGGGGCACATTCGGGAATCTCTCCAAAACTCATACATTGGAGCCTTGGAATTCAGGAGACAAGTAGCCGGAGTCAAGAAGCTGCTGGAAGCAGAACTGGCAAGTGTCAGTGCGGAACCAAACGCGGTTGGTGCTTTGAAGAAATGCTGGTTTCAGCAAGGTCTTTTCTTATGGACTCTCGTTTGCACCAGAACTGTGCTAACTTCCGAGATGAAAATTGGAGGAAGGAAGTTCATTTGAGACGAACAGTCAAATAATCTTTAAAAATCCTAAGTTTGAGGCCTGGCAGTGGTGGCACACGTCTTTAATCCCAGCACTCACTCGGGTCACAGAGGCAGGAGGATCTCTTTGAATTCGAGGCCACCCTGGTCTACAAAGCGAGTTATGGTATGGCCAGAGCTGTTACACAGAGAAACCCTGTCTTGAAAAACTGAAACAACAAACCAACAACAAAAAAGAGATAGATGGGAAGAAATACTAAGTTTGAGGTCCCCGTGAGGTGTGTGTAATATGTAGGTAGGTGAGTGTTCATGGCTCGAGGTGGAGATCTGTCTGATAAAGTGACCTGAATCTGGGGGAGAAGTGTGACGTATCTAGGAGAGAGAGGAGAAGAAAGCCAGAGACCTACTGTCAGCGTCTGCCTCCACTGACATTTGGAGCCACGCAGCTCTGTACTCTGGGTACCGTGATGTGCCTCGCAGCCTCTACGGACTAGGAGTCAGCACGGTCCCCTCAGTTAGGGCCAACAAGAACACCAGTGCCTCTCTCATATGGTATTATCTTTGCCGTCATAAATCAGATGCAAGTTATAACTTTCCCCCTAACATTCACTAGAAATATTAAGGATTTAAGTGTTTTACATAAAAAATGAAAACAACTTTGTTACTGATCCTCTTCCTCTACAGTCAGGGATGGAATCTTGAGTCGTATGTAAAAGCCATGTAGTCTTTATGGAATGTTTTGGAACCTGGGAGAACACCCTGAAACGATGTGGAGCTTCTTCAGTGTTGTTTTAAAGGTCTATAAATCTGTCGGCAACTGCACCTTGGCCTTCTCAAGCCTGCCCTGCAAGTAGGCTGACCTGTAAATGCCATGCTATGTCTGATTGGAAGAACATTCAAGCTGCCCCACCAGCTGTCCTATAACCCTGGGTAAGCCCGAGACTCAGTGACCAATTGTGCAACATTCAAAGCATTGCACGTTTGAACCATTAAAGCTGGGGGCTGAAGATCGATCCTTTTTTTATTAGCCAAAGCAGATTTTAGTGTGTCAGATTATCTGAGCTCTGCAAAAGATATTGGTAAATTTTTCCCCAGGTGCAAAGGTGGAAAAGATATTAAAATTCTTCAGTGTCTCCCCGATGCCTCAAGAGAAAACCCAGTTTTTTTTTTTTTTTTGCAAGGCAGACCCAAGCCCTGGGAGTGCTGGCCCCTGATTTCCTCTCCAGACTTGTCTGTCTGACTCGCTTGCGGCATTGGAAGGGGACACTTTCAAGGCCCCTTCTTCAGGCAATTTTGAATCTTCTGATTTACTCTCAATGACCCTGGTGACCAATGGGGAACCAAGAAGTCCCTAGTGGGCACTCAGAAACTAAGACCAGGAAGGAGCCCAGCTTGGTAGCCTTCGTTCCTGGTCATTATCCACTGACGCAGTCTCCATTTGCCCACCATGAAGGAAGAAAGGGGAGCAAGAAGTCCTCACACATTGTAGCTCAGACCTCAGTCTCTCATGCCACTGATTGGCTTTAATTGGCCCCAAGGTCCCAAGTTGTGTTCAGTGATGACTGAGGATGGAATGGGGGGACAGAGGTGTTCTGGGGGCACACTGTCCCCCCAGTGTCCAAACCTCAGCCTATATTAGGAGGGAGCTGTGGTTCTCACCACACAGCATTGCCAGCATCTGTTACCAGTGACCTTTCTTCCACCTTAGGTGATGAATGCTTTGGCTTTGGCTCGGCCCCGTGTTTGTTTTCCTCCAAGCAGCCTCCCTGTCATACTGCAGGTGTTCGGAAGCACGCGTTCAAATAAAGAGCAGGTGATGGATGAGTCACGTGACATTAGGTATGGTTGTGAGACTTGCCGCCACCTGGGGAGAATTTGTTAGGCGCCTCAGCTTCTTACAAACCCTTGCTATGTATGATTAAACACTTTCAGCATTGAACACTGTGACTCCCCAAAGCAGAGTCCGGAAAACTGGATTTACTCAATTCTCCCAGGCCACTAGAACAAGGGCCTGAAATGGAAGCTTCAAAGGAGACTTGAATGCAGAAAAGCAAGGAATACCCCATTTTTGTCTAGGAACAGTCCAGCAGGGTATACGTAGTGGTTTAACAGCAGCATTAATACAGTAAACATGAATACATAAAGAATGGCAGGGGAGTAACCGAATACTTTCTGACTGTCTTTAAGTTCTGGTCTACAAGACAGAGATGCACACCTGGCACCGTTATCAGACCAAGTGTCTACAGTTGAGCAGAATTAGGGGAGAATCGGCCACTACTACTCTGATAAAACCATTTGTCTTAGAGTTTCTATTGCTGTTAAAAACACCGTGACCAAAGGTAACCAGGCTAGGAAGGGGCTTGTTTCATTTACACTTACACGTCACAGTCCACCACTGAAGGAAGTCAAGACAGGAACTCAAGGCAGGAACTAAAATAGTTGCTGTGGAGGGACACCACGTACTGGTTTGTTCCTACAGCTCGCTTGGCGCCCAGGACCAACCACCCAGCAGCTTGTCCACAGCGAGCTGGACCCCTCTCACTTCAATCATCAATCAAGAAAACGCACCACAGGCTTGGTCACAAGCCAATCTCTTTGGTACATTTTCTCAACTGAGATTCCCTCGTTCAAAACGGCCCAGATTTGTGTCAAGTTGAGATAAAACTAGCCAACAATGTATTAATCCAGCTCCCAAAGACTCACCATCAAATTCATAGACAAATGAAATCTCTCAGCCTCTCTTTGAGAAAGGTTCTGTTTTCAGTAGGTGGTAATTAGCATAGACAATGATAACTAGTCCAGGTTCAAAAAATAGGAGACTCTAGAATAGTCGGCCTCAAAAGAACACATAACACACCTCCACACCCCAAAGTTTAGGAATTGTTGCAGAAGAGGTGACAGAAATTGTTATATGAAACTCTCAAAGAGCTGATAAAAAAATGCTTAAGTAGCTCAAATAGAAACATTACTAATTCACAATGAAAGGAGGAGAGAGGAGAAGAAGTTGCCATTGAAAAGTCCAGCATAGCAGCAAACACACCTAAATTCTTAGCACTTGGGAGACTAAGGCAGGAGGACCGCCATGAGTTGACAGCCAGCCTGGACTGCATAGCAAGTACCAGATCACCCACAGCTAAGGTCTTCTTTCAAAGATCAATCAAATTTTAAAAGAAATAAACAATCTAGGAGGAGTTCACATAGTTGTACAATGGCTTAAATGCTTGCAGAGATAAAGCAATGAAAAGAAGATCCTATCTCCAAATGGAAGGGGATGAAACCCGAGGGTGACACTCAGTTGTCCATTGGCCTGTACTGGCATACATGCTCACACACACACCTGTCTCTGTGTGTGATGTACCTGTGATGCCTTCTGCCTTCCTTTGGCTTCAGTTAAGCACTGAGCTACATAATATACAAGAATTCATGGATGGTGGACTTTTAAGGATTTGACATTTATATTTTAAATACCTGTCTTGTTTTGTCAATCCATCACTAAAATCAATACTAATCAAAATCAAGAAACTGTGTTTTATCTAGCAATGCTTGTTGGTTTTGCTCTTTTTACAAAGTGTAAATTTGGGGGCAAGTTAAAATTAACAGGATCTCCAAGCCCAGCCAAAGTGACCCTGAAAGTTTCATGGCCTGGCCTGACTCACAGTTCTTCTTCATCCAAGGCCGTGTCCAAAGTGTAGAACAGAGAGAGAAGAGAGAGCGGCAAGGCCGTTCCGAAGTAGACAGAGTGCCTACTGTCCACTAGCAGAACGCTGTGTATCCTGATAAACACTCACTCAAGATGAGGGAGTTGACGTCTTTTGGAAGGGACAATTGAATAAAAGGGAATTTGGAATTTTGCCCAAGAAATTTTAACTGAAAACATTGGCTTGCTTTTCCATAAAGTATTTATTTCCATCAGAAGCTTGTGGACTACCAAAAGTGGTTCCCTGGGAGACTGCTTTTTCTAGCGACTGATATTTGTACCCTTCAAATGTACAATGCCAAATGCTTGTTTATTTGTTTGGTTTTAATTTAAAAAAGCATGCATTCTCTGAATTAAAGTAAAGTATCTTCAGAAGCAGCCTGATACAGGATTTTCTTTTTTTCTAATGTGAAATAAATAACGCATCTTGCTCTCACCGGAAAGGACCCCTGCAGTTTGCTGGTGTCTTTGGTTGGAGCCTAACTTCACGTCAGTGTTTTCTAGGTGCTGAAAGCCCTGGCTGGAGAGGAGAGACACAGTCTCTGTCCTTTCAAACAGGTTGGTTTTCAGGCTGGTGACAACCAGTTACAGACCCGGGAGGCAACTGAGGACAAGCCCACAATTGGCCCGCAGGGGGGCTGGCCTGTCTCTCACTGAGCCTCCGGAGGACCTGGACCGAGGCCTGTCAACTCAGGAACAATGCCCTCCAGTAGCCCCTAACTGATTTCAGACCTCAGAGAGAAAGGTGGGGAGGAACCAGCCTGAGTGCTTTTGTTTGGTGTCTTAGGACTGGAGGGGGAGGCTCGAGGCTCGGAACTTAGATGGAGCTGGCAGAAAAGACGTAATTAAGACTGTATCTTCTCTAGGAAAAATATCCTGCCCTGTCATCCCGGACAGTCCTGAGCTCTTTGTTATGTTTTGCTTGAAAAGTTCTCTTTTAAATGCCTGTCATTCAGAAAGTGCCATTCCAGAGAGAAAAAAGAAATGATAAAGAATTGAGAGACAATAAAAAAAAATAGTTTAATATATAGTAGTGTTTATTTAAAAGCATCTTAGTAAGTACTTGTTCAATCAATCCTAAAAAATCTTTTACTTGGATTACATCAGATTATCTATTATAAACAAAGAAATGTGTTAAAGAATTACGATCTTTGTAGATGCGTATCTCTGGGCTCTCTTCTTCAAGGGCATGTTTGAAAGAAGGTCGTAGCAGACAGCGAGCTGAGTGATTCCTCCGAGGGAGAGAAGGGGCCACGATAAAATAATAACGTCAGTGCAAACAAACACTGGGCATTTGGCAAGCATGTTAGTGTCTCAGATAGAATAACTGATGCATTCTGTGATTTGAGTCCAACCGATCCACACTTCAGTTTGAGTTCTCTATGCCACCTCCTTCTGGGCTCCAGGAACGTTGGGGGACAGGTGACACACAGGACAGAATACCCCAGGATCGCAGGCACAAGGGGAGTTGACGCTCCGAGACCACATTTGGAGGTGCAAACTTTTAAAGAGTATGTTCATAGTAACATATACTTACAGCAAATCCTTGAACAAGGAGCTGCTGCCCTTCATTCGTGAAAGTCAAGTCTGTGGAACAAGGGTGTAAGGAGTAAGCCCTGGGTGCGGTGGTTTAAAAGTAGGACTGGTTTATATTCTCTGAAACTGGACGAGTGCAAGCAAAAGCCACTTAGATGATTCTTAGTAATGAGCTGGGCTCTTCGCTGCTTAGTGAACAGAATGTCTCCCGATGGCTTCCTTTAGCGCTGTTGAGCAGGGAAGGGCTCGGAGGCAGGGGTCAGCACAAGGGAGACAAGAGTCCCTGTATTGAACTTGACACCGACTTTCCAGAGTCCACTCTCTCTCTCTTCTCATGCTGAGATATGGATTCAAACCCAAAAATCAGATTAGGAGCAGTGTAAGTCACCCTCTGGGTTTTCAATTTAAATAGACTCAAAAGTGAATGAAACATCTTGCCCTGAGTTCCTCTGTACTCCGCAGAAAGAATAAAATTTCTCTTCTCAGAGAAAGCAATGTTCTGTCATATAATCAATGTATTTAATAACTGAGTGAATTGGGATTGCTTCCTTTCCTAGCTAACACTAATGAATGTGCCATCACATCCGATTGTATCGATCGTTAGAACCAAAACTGGCAATCAAGAAAGACTATTTTTTTTTTCACAAAATAAACAAAGGGAGATTTTTGAACACAGCAAATTTAGACTATTACAGCCTTTTGTTATTAAGATACCTAGATTCTTAGATTTTTAAACAATCAAAATTTTATGTTATATTTTAATATGAAAATGTTTCAAATATATTTGGATCTGCCTGGCATCTATATACACACATAAGTCTGTATACATGTGAATGAAATATATGAGTTTCAACTTTGTCTTTGATAATTAAAAATAGCTACTTAACTTATAACCGCTTTCTGAAATTACTTTCTCAAATAACATAAAATACCAAGATATGTCAAATGCCTGTGTTGCAAGAGAGGAACATTTCTACCTGTTTCTTGTGATGAGGGCCGGAATTTCATGCCACAGGCACTGCGAATTTTAAGGAGGTATTTAAGAAAGGTCCTTAATGACATGCTGTATAGGCATTGACTGTGGTAATTTAAAGCAACCCAGTGAGAAAAGAAATGTCAGGGGAAGACTGGCATCTTCGTACCTTAAGGATGCTCTTAATTCATCATCGGAAGGGTGGGGACACAGCAAAGCTAGTCGTACAATCTCCACATTGACACCCAAGTCACTCTGCGAGGTAACCATGGCAAACCAGGGACATCAAGAGCTGATTCTGAGGAAAGGTACTTACCAGAATGACAAGTGCTTATCTAAAAGTAAATTTTGCAAAAAGGCCGTGGGGACAGAAGTCCCTCCAGTCTGGGACCTTAGCCGTACCTCCCAGATTCCAAAGATGTGCACAATTACCTCTTAGAGAGGAACCGGAGTTGGGAGGTCTCAAGGGCTTAGACGACACCGTGAAATAAATTGCGACAATTACCCGTGTGCTTTTCCAGGAGATGGATTATGTAAATCCTGTCTGGGGACTTCAAGAATAAAAGACAGAGGAATGTCCACTTTATGAAATTGCTATTAAAATGTGACCTGGAGTTGAGGACAAGGTTAATTATTGGTTTTTAACTGAAGTATCATTCCACTTTAATATCAGCACTCAGGTCTTAAATATTGAAGCAAGTCACATTTTGCAGGGACAATTACCTTTGAATGAAGAATGGCAGGGCTCTGGTCTTTGCTGACCCTTGTAACTCCTGCAGGATAATCCATGGCAACTCTGTTACCACGGCAACCAAGGACCACGCACAAGAATAGGCGAAGACCGTGAAATCTGATGTCATACTCTCATAAGATATAAATTGCAAATGATATTCCAAAGTGGATTTGTTCAGCGCGTGTTCTAAACTCTAAATTAGTTGGAAGCGAGCACGGAGGTCCCCGTGGGACAGACAGTGAAGAATCTCACGCTGTTGGAGCCAGAAATCTTGGAGCGGTCTACTAAACGCAAGGCACAGAGACAGCTGCAGCGCGGCTCCTCAGGGGCTGTCCTCCCCCACCTCTCCACCTTCCCTAGAAATCACCGTTCACCGCCTTTCCTGAAAACAAAACAGTTGATATCTTGGAGCATTTCTATTGCTTTGATCCATAAAAAAAAAAAAAAAAAAAAAAAAAAACATAGCTCCATCTCCTGCGTCATAGAGACCACAGACACTGGTCACATTTCCAACCCCTTTGCATTGTGAAGCTTTAAGGCTTTGTCTGACTTTCCCATCTTTGAAAACTGACTTCAGTGTTGACGGTGGGGACACTGGGGGAACAGACTTCTAACTAACGCTGCTGTATCTGCTGGGACTTTCAGTGCCTGTAGAGTTGTTTCTCATCATCATGCATGTGGATGGGGGCTGGGGGAAGCGCTGTTGTGTGTTCCTTTAGCAGAATTTTGCAGGTAGACGAAACAGTCCCTCTGTGTGTGGAAGGGGGCATGCATGTTCATGCATGTGTTCCTATGTGTGTGGGGGTGCACATACATACAGACATTTAGCAAAGAAGGGGACATGCATGCCCATGTATGTGTTCCTGTGGGGGGGTGCACATACATGCAGACATTTGGCAAAGAAGGGGGCATGCATGCCCATGTATGTGTTCCTATGTGTGTGGGGGTGCACATACATGCAGACATTTGGCAGAGGTTGATAGCAGTCACCCTCCTCACTGGCTCTCCAGATCACACTTGGAGCTCACTGTGTCTAGACTGGCTAGTCGGTGAGACCCACAGACCCTCCTGCCCCCCGACCAGTGCTGGGGTCACAAGTGCACATCTCTAAGTTTTGCTTTTCATGTGGGTTCAGGGAACCTGAACACAGACCCACATGCTTGCATGGCAAGTGTTTATTTCACCAATCGACTCATTTCCCGAGACCCATAGAAAAATGCCCCCTTACGTGGTAAGCTGAAGCCCAAACATGGAAGCTAGCACTGAGTTTTGCATTAGGGCTCACGTGGAAGGTTTTAGAGACACAAAAATGTGTGATGGGCCCCTTGCCTCACTTCAGATATAGGTCCAGTGTGTGTAGGATAAGACTTTTCTCAATCTGGAGACACACGTCACTCCCATTCCTTAAACATCCAAAGTCTACGACAGGAACTATGCGACTCACAGGGAAGGGGGGAACTTAAATGATTCTCTCTCTCTCTCTCTCTCTCTCTCTCTCTCTCTCTCTCTCTCTCTTTTGCAGGTCAATCAGGTTAAAGGAGGTCTAAACCCTGTGTTTCCCAGGTCTCTGCCCACTGCGGATTTGACTGTGGGGCTCTGCGCATCCCCGCGCTGTAGACAGATCTCTACAAGCACTCTGCCTGCCTGTTTCCCAGTGGGTAAGTGAGCATTTCTTTTTCTTCCTTTCAGGTCTATTTATAGTACAGACATGAGCCCCAAGTCACTTCAGAGAACAAAGCAGAGCGTATTTGCTCTGCATAAGAGGGTGGATTTAGGTAACACTGCCACCCGAGAGTCTGTTGTCCCTTTGGACACTGAAAAGACGGGCACAGCGCACCTGTTGGTCAACTGTGAGTTTATTTAGGGACTCGGGTGCCTTTAGAAGACACAGTCTGCAAGCTCACAGTTTGTGGAGGGAATCACACATCAGACCTGCTTCCCAAGTGAGTTGTCAGAACTCTGAATAAAGGAAACACAGCCTGCACAGCAGATCTGTGGGGTGCACGAGTACGGGTCTTTGGTGGGGGGCCTGAGATCCCATCAGAGAAGGTGGGAGGGAGTTCCACGGAGACACAACAGCACACGAGCAGAGCGAGAGAGTGGAACGGGTTCTGGGTGGTTATCTGGGAGGAGACAGGGATCACGGCAGCAATGGCTACAGTCCCCAGCGCCTTCAGAATGTGGGATCTGTGCCACAGCTCCCTTTCTAGCTCCTCCACCCCTGCTTCTCCCCACAGCACGGGCCAGACGGGTGCCAGTGAGCTCCAGAGAGCAAGCAGGCTGGAGCAGAGCAGCTGCAGGCTGCTGCGGACCGAGTTCCCAACAGTGAACGTGGGCAGGAATCCAGGTGTGGTTTGCCTGCTTGCCCTTGACCCAAGCTTGCCGTTGAAGTCAGCCTGACCGCAGGTACACTGTGGAGGGATGACCGGATGGTCCTCAAGGTCACTCCCGCATACAGACCTCGTAAGCGGAAGTGGGTCTACCTGGTGCACATTCCAAGACAGAAGTCACACGATTTCACAACCCAGTCTCAAAAGTGGCATCCCATCTGAGCGTGGTGGTGCACACTTTTGATCCCAGCACTTAGGAGGCAGAGGCAGGTGGATCTCTTTGAGACTGAGGTCAACCTGGTCTACAAAGTGAGTTCCAGGACATCCAGAGTGACTCTGTCTCAACCAAAGAAAGAAAAAAGAAAAATAAAAAGAAAGGAAGGAAGGAAGGAAGGAAGGAAGGAAGGAAGGAAGGAAGGAAGGAAGGAAAGAAGGAAAGAAGCAAAGAAGGAAAGAAGGAAGAAAGCAAAGCATTTCACAACATTGGTTATTTTCTGTGAGTCGAGGGCTGTGCCCTAGATGGACTAGGACAAAACCCTCCACATTTCTGCGTGTTTGGCCAGCTGCTGATATAATGCTAAGAGCTGAAGACAATGGAATCCTCCACAGTTACATTAATAATCTCAGGTAACCTTTACCAGGCATTTATTAAACCCCGGGAACAGTATTAAATTCATTATTTACTTTAGTTCTCATCACAACCGTGTAAGACGGCAAGCATCGTCTCTCCTACAGCTGAGAACGTGTAATTAATACAGCCAAGGACAGCCAGGCTACCCTCAGAACGGGGATGCAGACCTGATTCTGGTTTGCCTCTCCCTGAATCCCACTCATTTAACCCCCTGTGTGTTACATTCTCCAGTATCTGTCTGTGTCTGTGACCTTGTTTAATTATGGTCCTTCCAGGTACTTCAGCATTCACAGTTCAACAAAGGAAGACGCTCAGCCGGGGCCTTACAATGGCGGCTCGGCATACTCAAGATCAGCCCTCGGAGCACTGAGTGCTATTACTGCTGAAGAGGAGAGAAAATTGCCCATTCACAGATTGGCTTGCAGACCCGCAGTCCCAACATCCAATGCTGAGCACCAGAGCACCCGCCTCCCGCATTCTCGGTATTGAAGCCTCGTGAAGCCTGCCAGACGCAGTTGACTAAACTAGCTGTGCACAAAAGCCAGCTCTCTGAGGACAATGCGTGGAATTCTCACTGAAACTCAACGCAAAAAGTATAAATTTGACACCACAGCGAATAAACACAAAAATAGAGACATTCCTTTCGAAGAGCGCTAAAACTAAGAACTTGAGAGGTTAGGACGTCAACTGTGATGCTCACCCTTGCAGTGTGGTTCACAGATGAAGTGTTAAACAATGTGACCGCTAGCATACAGGTATATGCGGGTGTGACTAAAGCCCCATTCACCTGGTTGCCTAGGAGACAGCCTAATGTGTTTTCCCGCTCAATTGATGTGAAGATATATAAGGTGTTTGGATAATAAATGGGAGATCTTGCCCTTCCATGATGACCGTGTAAGCTGCGTCGGTTTATTCCTCGCGACTCCATTCCAGTCCAGTTAGGGAATCTGTGTTGGACGCACATGGGCTTCGACAGGTGTCCAGCAGCAGAGGAACTGATGGAGAAAATGCAGGCCGTGTGCACAGCGGAATCTGATTCAGCCATAAAGACGAGAGAAGTTGGGGCTGGATGGGGTGGCTCAGTCAGCAAACTGCTTACTGCAAGCATGAGGCTCTGAATTCAGGCCCCCAGCATCCAAATAAAAGGCAGTGGCATTACTCTGTAATGCCAGCACACTAGAGGCATAGACAGGAGGGTCTCTGGGTCTCAGCCTAGCTAGCGGGCATGCTCCAAGCTCACGCCTTCTGTCTCCAAACAGTAAAGTAGGGAGAAACTGAGGAAGCTTCCTAACAGGAACCGCTGGCTCTACGTGTGTGAGCACACATATGTCCATTTGCCCACACATAGACACGTACATAGACATACACCAGGACAGACAGAGAGAGCGGAGAAGAAAGATGAAAATGGATGCACCTGGAAATGATCATACTCAGCAAATGAAGGAGGTCTCAAGAAAACAAACACCACCTTTCCCTTGTTTTGGGTTCTAGTCTTATAGACACATAAAATCGAACGCATACAGATGACATGAAAGTAGAATCAAGACTCTCTTGGGGAACAAAGGAGATTAATAGGGTGAGAGAGGGGACGGGGGCAGGACGGGAATTACTCAAAGTACATTTTATACTTCCATGAAACCGGCCTCGTGTAGATCCGTGTAATAAAACTAAGAGGCCTTTAAAAAAAAATTAAAAAGTGAATCATTGGCTTTGGAGACAAAAGTCCAGAGCAGCCTCTCGCCGGCTCTTCTCCACCGAATGTTCCCAAGCCTTCGAAACCTGCTCATGCTTGTCTTTCTCAGAACTACACAAATATAAAATGCGGTGAGCTTCAACCCTGAGCCACGAGTTTGTTTGGGGATTAATCTGTTTTGAGCACACCCGTGGTTTCGCTAAGGACAGCAGGATCCATCGCTACACCTCCTCCCGAGCATGAGAATAGGCAGCCCAAGGTCTTGCGTGGGGTGTTCTGGGGCTCCCTGTTCCCTCCAGGGGCAGAGAGACAATCAGATGTCTGCCTGTCTGCCACCGCTTCTACAGCAGTTTTCCCACAGGGTCCTTGGCTCCAAGGGGGCTTTGACCTATGGAAGACGCAGATCAGCCTTCACTTTCTTTGGAGCATTATCTATCCTGTTATCTCCCCCAAACACGAAAGCATTGTCTCTACTTTGCTCCCACAATAAACAGGCACAGGCTACTTTTTACATTCTTTTGAGCCAAGTTTTTATTCTAAAAATGTACTTATTTATCATCCTTTCCAACTGAATAACAGGTCAGGCTTCCCTTTTCCATTTCTGTTGTCTCAACACAGTATCTACCACAACTGCTTGTTGAACAAATGGTTCAATTCCTTTTTAACTTGGACATGTTCTATTCAAAATTCACATGGAAAACTAAACCCTAATAAGATACTCTTGAGAGTTGGGTCCAGTGCAGGAGAACCTTCACAAGAGATATCCATGACCTTATCGAACAGCAGAGAGGAGGGAGCTAAGTGCTCTCTGCTCTCCTCCGTGTGTGGACACAGCCAGACAACCTACTGGCCTCTTTGCACATCTCAGCTTCCAGACGTCGAGAAATAAGTTTGTGTTGTTTACAAAATACCCGGGCTCAGGCAATGTGTTACAGTAGCACAGATGTACTAAAATAATAATTAACCAAAACTCTGTCTTTAACCCTAAGTTCAATTTATATCCCGCCCAAGTCTCCCTGTAGCCATACAAATTCAAAAGGTGGGACAGAGGGTGGGTGTGGTGATATTTGTTTGTGCTATAACAAATAAAGCTTGCCTGAGGGTCAGAGTGTGGAGCAAGCCACTAGTCAGCCATAGGGGCCAGGTGGTGGTGGTACACACTTTTAATCCCAGTACTCAAGAGGCAGAGGCAGGAAGATCTCTGCGAGTTCAAAGCCACCCTGGGCTACACAAAATTGATCCACAGGTGCAGGCAGTGGTGGCTCACACCTTTATCCCAGTACTTGGGAGTCACACCCCTTTAATCCCAGCACTAGGGATTAAATCATTACCTCGGTCTCTCTGTGATCTAACACAACCCCACAGACTGGGAATATTTTACATAATGTAGATAAATCTTTCACAACTCCACAAATATCCAGGAGTGAGATGCTAACAGGTTAGGAGCCTGGTTGGTGAGACTTCTTCATGCATCCTTGTCTTCTCATCCCAACCATCTCTTGAGGGAAGGGAGTGGTCTCTATGACGGGACACTTCTGAGAGCACGGCCAGGCACAGGGACTCTCCCCCACACGTAGTCACATCCTAAAAAGCTTCTCTTTCTGAGCTAGCAGCCCAGGAGGATTGCAAGCTCTGAGTTTGAAAAGGGATGGAAACTTTCACATCAGAACAGCCTCATCCTGTGCTCATCCAGAAAGCTTGAAGAAACACGGGTTGTCCTCACCAGTCCTCCAGGGCTTGTTTGCTTGTTTGCTCCCAAAGCCAGAGCAGAAGAGCGAGAGATTCTTCAGTTGCTGAGACAGGGGACTCGGGGAAGTCAGCAGGCATATGGACGTGGACAGGAAGAATCTTGTCCAAAGGAACTGGTGAATCCAAGATAGAGCATGCCTTCTCTCCACTCCCAACTGGTCTGAGATACTCCTGGGTGGGGTGTTCCCCTTTAAATCACTCCTGGCCACAAAGCCTTCTCTGCTAGCAGTGTGAGAAAGCTCAGATCTCAATTATGGTGGGATCAGCTGGAGCACCCTCAGCCTTAGGATCATTGTGGATCACTGGGCGGTGCCCTCCACTGCCATGAAATGAAGAGGACTATCTCCAGCCTGTCACCTTTCCCTGGACATCAGAGCCTGGCACTGTGGGGCTATAATCTAGACCGTTCCTGAACCACAACTCTGAGCACATGGGGAGTTCCTTTCTGCTTGATTTTCTCAACTTTTCCACCAAATGGAAGTTTCTCTGGCTGCTGCAGGGCTGCCAGGAAGGATAATAGGAGGCTATAAAGTTCCTTCTAAGTATAAAAGCATGTTGTAGAACATAATAATTTCGATGGTCATTAGTTTTTTTTTTTTTCAGAGTTGCTTGGGAAGTGGTGGTTTACCCAAATTTCTGAGCTTGGGCTAATTAAGGAATAATTAAGCAGTCTTGCCCCAAGCACCTGGGCATGAGTGTTAGACACACACTGAGCAAGCTTAAGCTGAAACGCTGGTTTACTCTGGAAAATGACAGGCTTGTTTTGCAAGGTGTAATAATTTCCTTGCTACAGACTTTGGGAGCTGAACTCGGCAGTGATGAAATGGCAGCTCCCATCGCTCATCGGCCCCAGAGTTTTTCTTTCATGCTGGATAGCTGTTAAAATCAAAGTCCGTAATGGCCCAGGAATGTTTAATTCTTTACATACGGACGTTGTTATCTTTGCACTCCTGATTATTTTCTTAATCTACTTTCCAGCTTACTTATTTTATCAGCTGAAAAGCTGGAAAATATCCTTATGACCGAATGCTTTGCTGTTTATTATTTTACTTATTTTTTCAGCCAAACCCTAGGATAACATTCTAATTTGATAATGTTCCATTAAACACATTAATAGACGATAGAAAAATACAACAATTGAGGAAGATTTTAGTAGTCTTTAGTAGAATGCATTCCCTAGCACAAAAGCACTTTTGTTTAGCATTTCAGGCATTTGGTACATCTGTGACAAATGATTTATATTCATAAGCTCTAGGGCTACCAAACGTGCACATTGGGAGAAGCATAAGCTGGAAGAGACGTCACAGGAATAATGTTCAGAAGCAGCATTATTAAAACCAAAACTCATATGGGCCATGCATGGTGACACCCACTGTCACCCCAACACTCGGAGGCTGAGGTAAGAGGGTGGCCATGAGTTCAAGCCTAGCCTGAACGACGTAATAAGACCTTGTATTGAAATAAAATCAAAACAAGCAAGCAAACAGGAAAAACATGCAATAGCAAAAACCCTCCTATGCCCTGAATCCAACACTTCTTGTTACAACAGCAAATCACTTAGTTTGCTTTCATTTTTTTTTCTGAGAACGGATAGAGGAAATGACATGAATTTGTTATGTCATCAAAACGATCAACTGTGCCCCGAGAAAGGTGCCCATAGATTTTTGAAAGTAAGTCAGAACTTGGGTTCTAAGCATATTTCATTTCATCCATAGAAAAGCTAACTTATCTGCCATCTGATGTCTAACTAAACCGAATCTTACTGTTTCTGCCTATTTTATTTCATTCTTAATTTTTGTTATATTAATTTATTTTGAGTATTCTCTCTCACACACATACACACCTTCTTTCTCCCCCCCCACACATATACACACACACACACACACAAAACATACCACAGTGTACATGTCAGGTTTGGCAGCCAGTACCTACCCACCAAGAAATCTTGCCAGCCCTGTTAGTATTTAGGCTACCGCTCTTGTATGGTAAATATGGCAATCAGGAAGGCAGAAAACCCAAATCCCTATTTGTTTGCCCAGTTAAGGAGACATTGCTATAAAGGTAATCACACTAACCCACTGATGTGGAATTCCCCTCCATATGCTGTGTGAATGCCATTGGTTAATAAATGAACTGCTTTGGGCCTATAGCAAAGCTACAGGGGAACAGAGCTAGGCGGGCGGGGGGGGGGACTAAACAGAATGCTGGGGAGAAAGGAGGAGGAGTTAAAGAGGAGCCGTGGAGCTGCTGCCGGAGACAGACGTGCTGAAGCTTTGCTGGTAGGCCACGACCTGGTGGTGATGCACAGATTAATGGAGATGGGTTCAATTAAGATGTAAGAGTTAGTCAATAAGAAGCTAAAGTTAATGGATCAAGCACTGATTTAAATAATATGGTTTCTGTGTGATTATTTCGGGGCTGAGCAGACAAACCAGCAAACGGCCTCCCTGCAACAAGGATACTCCGGTGCCAGTCCCACGGCCCGTCACCCTCTAAACTGTCGCAGGCCCAGCTGGGGTGATTATTTTGGGATCAGAGCCAGCTGAACTCCTGAAGATGGTGGTAGTTTGATTTGGATGATAGTCCTGCACAGCAAATATTTCTGTAACAACGCAAAAGTAAGCATGTGTACACATGTCTGGAATTAACAGAGCACAAGCTCAAATGTCCAGAAATGTTAGAACGCTTTGAATTTCTTTATCACAATGTGAAATAGCTAAATAAGTTTGTTTCAGATAATTGGGGAAGAAAATACATCCTTGTTAGCCGTGGTATGTGCGTGCGTGTGTGTGTGCGCACATGTGTGCGTGTGTGTGTGTGTGTGGTGTGTGTGCGCGCGCGTGTGTGGTCTGTGTGTGTGCGTGTGTGGTGTGTGTGTGTACGTGTGTGTGTGTGCGTGCGCGCGCGCGCGCGCGCGCGCGTGTGAGCGTGTGTGGTCCAAGTCTGTTTCTCACTTGGGATTATGGCATTGTTAGCCTCTGTGACAGGAGCTTAAGAAATTAAGCAAATGCTAGTTGGTTCCAAGATCAAGCACTATGAGCATATTCATTTTTTCTGGGGTTGACATCACTTTTTTTTCTAATAGAAAAGATGAAACCACAGAGGCAATAAAAACTTCTCAGGGACTGGCCAGGGTGGGCGGATGGGAGATGGGCCATGTGAGCTTGAGGAGAGTCTTGTGAGGGTGCATGTGCTCTGTGTGATGAAGGAAATGCCTCATTTGTCAAAATCCACAGAAGGTTGTGGCCGGCAAGACGTCTCAGTGGGTAAAGTGGGTAAAGCAGGAGACTGCCGGTCAAGTCCCCGGAAGCCACATAAAATAAAAGAAACAAACAAAACACCCGGATGTGGTACCACAGTGTGAGAAGGCGGGGAGTCGCTCTACCAGCCAATCTAACTCTTCAATGAGCTCGACTGTAAGACCCTCTCTCTATGAGCAAGGTGGGTGGTCCCTTAAAACTACATCCAAGGTTGACCTCTGGCTCTAATCATGAATACAAATGCACACACACACACACACACACACACACACACACACACACAAACACACACACAATCTCATGAACACACTCTGCACAAAATGAACCCTGTTGTGGATACAGACTCTGAAGGGTTCCCCACTGTGATGAGCAACCCTCTCTGTGAGAGGCATTGAGTCTGGGGAGCCTGGTGGGTAGGGAAAAGTTTTACCTCTGATTAGCTATATTCTGAGAGAAGACTAGTTCTTTCAACTTTAAGTGTTAGGATTATTATAGGAATTAAAACTTCTACCTAACCGGGTAGTGGTGACACATGCCTTTGATCCCAGCACTTAGCAGGCAGAGGTACGATCTCTGTGAGTTTGAGGCCAGCCTGCTCTACAGAGTGAGTTTCAGGTTAAGCTGAAACCCTGTCTTGACAAAACAAAACAAAACAAAAAACAAGAAAACCTCCTACCTGAAGGAACTCCAGTTTTCCTGCAGGACACGAACTCAAACGCTAGCTAGGACAACACAGACTGCTTTTCCTCGCGACTATCTCCGCAGAGCATAGCCAGAAACCCCTCCTCCCTAGACTAAATACCGTGTAGGACTGGATTTCCTGAGCCTGCGTTCCTTCTAAGTCAATCTATACATTGGCGATCTGTCTCTTCACTTTCTACAGGGAAGGACTTTCCCCTGTTCACTTGACTCATGCATCCATTTTGGACTTTTTCCTAATTGTTTCCAGGCCACAGACACCTACACCCCAAAGAGAGAGGGAGTCGGGGGAAATGACTATTAATAGCTTAGAGCCCAGTGAGGGTTTCTTTGTTGAATGAACAAACAAACGAATGGAAAAGTCATGTGACTTATAGATGTGTCACTAAGTTGCTGGCTCTGTGGTCTCCCGGTTGTCCCTCTGTGTCTTTCTCCTTATTTCATCTTTGCCAAAGGGACTCCAGTCATATTTTATTGGGACTCGCGTTAGTCACCTCATCTTGGGGGCTGGGACTTGGTTCAGGGGTTAAGAGCACTGGCTGTTTTTCCAGAGGTCCTGAGATCAATTCCCAGCACCCTCATGGTGGCTCCCACCATCTATAGAGGGATCTGATACCCTCTTTTGGCATCAAATCAATAGAGCACTCATATACATAAAATAAATAAATGCTAACATAATCGGCTCCTCTTGACCTGTTGATCTCCGCTAAAGTGTGTTTCCAGATCAAGCTACACCAGGAACAAGGACTTATTATTCTACTGGAGGACACAGCTCAAGCCCTCAAACAGCGTTTTCCTTACCAGCAACCAATGTCCTTCCCTCCCAGATAACACTGACAGCAGCAGTGTGTGCCAAACACCGTGAAAGCAAGCAAACGGCCTCCCAGCAATGCTTTAGACAGGCTTACCTTTGCAAAAGCATTTGTCCCAAACCAGCTGAACCCAAAGAAGAAATAGTCTCTGTGCCTTTAAAGCGTTACAGACCAAACTTAGCAGGATTTTCAAAAGATATGAGAAGATGAAAGACGGAGCACATGATAATTATCTCTCATGGTGTAGTTATGCCTGCATGGCCAGAGGCCCTCGGGCCAGCCTGTTATTACGCTCTGCTTGAATTACTGTGTGTGAAGAATGCTGGCCCAGCTTCAGTGTGGCTGCTCTGGGAGTCCATGCTGCTGTGGATGAAGCCTGGTATCTGTGCTGTGGTGGGCGGTGCACAGAGGATCCCCACACACATGGCGGCGTCTGGGGCTTGAGTGGGGGGCAAGTAGAGAAGAGTGGCCTAAGCCATTATACTTCAAGAAGAGCGTACGCCATTACTAGGAAATGCTAGGGATTTCGTATGAGGGAGAAACGGTCCTAACCACAGGAGTTAGCAACTTGGAAGACAAAATATGTTTGACAGCTTTTATTTTGAAGGGGAAATAACAAATGAAAAATAACTACGGAGGCTAAAGGATCAAATGAAGAGAGAAGGCGGTCCCCGTGCGTAGTCATGGGTCTGAGGGTACTTTCCAAGCGAAGTGGTGTCTCTCAGAGTGAGATGCTTTGGGGAATTTCTTGACAAGCTAGCAACTGCAAGCGTTAGCCTCTGATACACGAGGATCCTGAGAACTCATGGTGTGGGCAGATGTGAGTGTTAATTAAATCAGCAAGATTACCGGAGGAGTACGGCCGAGGAGGCAGACAGGGTCTGCTTCCTGAGTAGTCAAAGGAAAGGGGAAGGTAGCCAAAGTGCACATTGTACTTTAGGAAATACGACCATCGAGAGTTCTCCTCAAGGTGGAAGGAAGGAATGGGAGTAAGCCACTGGCCTGTAAGGTTGGCCAGAGCCAGAGGACAACACAGAGCCCAGTTTGGTTTATTAAAAGCAAAATTTGGTGCCCTTGGGAATTGGAACTATCTGTGGGGTTGTGAGACGGAGATGTTTTGGGGAGTCTGACACAGATGTTAGAAGTTCTGGACACTGGGCTGAACTCGTCATCCCAAGCCTCGTCTGTGATAACTTGCAGTAAAGATCAGAATCCCTGAGAGCCATGCCGGAAGACATATGGCAGTGGAGACTTAGAGTTAGAAACACCGGGGTTGTTATTTGGTTATTTCCTGGACTTTTCTTACATAGAAAGCAAACCACACTATTCACAGTGCCCCACAGACTTTTAGAGCATTATTGTTTCCTGTTTGGACCCAGTTCACCTGGAAAACCCCTGTTTTTCTTCATGGTCACAGCTGTTCTTCTGGGTGTCATCAGTGAATAGAGGTTGTCCAAGGCACAGCCAGTGTTGAGTGAACGTTGCTAATGCAGCTGGGCTTACTGGGTGACAAGAGCGGAGAAGCTGGGGAAAAATTATCTTGAATGAGACAACAACTCAAACTTGTAACTCTTTCTCCGACAGCTAGCCATTATGGGAGAATTCATATTTACCGGTCTCCTTTGCTGTCTGCCTGCCTGGATTTCTTAACAGTGAACTACTTCTGGTAACGTGGCAGAAGGAGTGTCAGAGCCAAAAGGTTGAGAAGCGGGCTTGGATGGGTTGACAGTCTCTAAGAATCATCCATCCAATAGGATAAAGAAAGCTCTTCAGATGACATCCCATGGAACTCACAGAAATTAAAAAAAGAAAAAAAAAAAACAGAGATTGGTCAGAGACAGACCACTATTATCAAACCTCTGCAAAAGTGGGAAATATTGAGTTTTATCAAAGCAGTGACTGGCACATAGCCTCCCCTTGCCTCCAGCGTCACTTGGGCTACCTATAAAGCTCAGAGGCTTTATAGTCAAAGACTGCTTTCTTACCATGAGTTTCAGAGTCTTCCTGGACCAGGTATGGTTGGGAAGAAATTTGGGACAGGGGAAACTGTAGGAGTTTCATGCGTGAACAATGAATAAAAATACGTCTTTGCTCTAACCATGAATGTCTAGCAGTTCTCAGTGTCTGTCAACTACCCAAAGTATGGGCTTGCTTGGATTTGTGGCTAAACGCTTGCCATTTGAGGATGGCAGAGTGAAGACACCAGGTGAGGGCATGAGATAGCCATGAGAGTTTGCCAGTCCTGACTGGGGGTGAAAGCCAAGGTTTTAGGCAGTGGGAAAGGAAGTGGGCAATCTAGTCTGTATAATGACTCTAATCAAGGTCGTGGATGAGACCCAGATGAACAGCTACGGTTGTGAAGAAAAACATGGCTGTCTGCTTTGAAAAAAAAAAAAAAACTCAAGCAAAAGAGACAACACACAAGAAGCAATAATGCTACAAAATTTTTGGGTGCCTGCAAGTAAGGAACTACACCTTCTAGGTAAACATCCAGTAAAGAACCAAAGGCACACTTGCAAAGCGACCGCTCAGACAATACTTATGTCATTCTTGTGCATTTGTATGCTTGTGTATGTGTACAGACATGAGGTCAGAGGGTGACTTTGGAAGCAGGTTCTCACCTTCCACCTTGTTGAGTCTGTCTTGTTTCTGCAGCTAGGCAGCTTCTCCAGGGTAGCTGATCTGGGAACTTCCAACCAATTCTGCCTCCACATCTCAGCACAGCGGTCTTGGAATTATAGGTGCGACCACTGTGTCCAGCTGTTGACATGGGTTCCCATGAGCAATTTCAGTGACCAGGGGTGTACACTAAGCACCTTTACCCACTGAGCCATCTCTCCTGGCCCTGGTAATGTTCAGAAATACAAACAATAAAGCTTCTTTGATATGGTGGACCGTCCCCTCTTCCTGTCCCCAATCCTGTTCCTCCTGCTTGGCGATAGCCATCGTGAGAACTTCATGTGTATTTACCGTCCACGTCACATACATAGCTGCATCTCAGTCCCTCTAAAGTGACCACGGATACTATGTCGTACCACACCATGTAATTCTACGTCTTGCGATTTGAGGTCCAGTGGTACACATTTCACACCTGTAGGGTTCAGGACACATCCATCTGACCCTAGCCATCACGGGCTCACTCTGCTCTGTTGTATGTATGCACACCTAGCTCCCTCATTGTGGACATCTCATCCTTGTTGTAACTGTATGGTATCGATGCTGCCGTAAGGACCTCGGCTCCCATGTCCGGCTGCATCACTGTGCGTTTGTCTAGGACTGATGCCTGGAACCACATGTCTGGCACATAGCAATGCCTACTGAGCCCCCTGAAGTTATTTAGCTGGTCTATAATTTCAACAAAATACATCAAGCCTTCTTTTCTCTCTCCTCTTTTTTTGTGGTTTCTAACAAAAGCAAAATCGGCCATTCACTTGGCTAAACTGTACGGTTGCCTGGCAATTCAGCCAAGTGATTCTATGATTGATGGGTCTCTATGCGAGAAAACCTCACACATAGCTTGTGGTACTTGATGCTGATTGTATTACCACCAGCCAAGTGCTCAGATAACCCTCTCAGGGCCAGCTTCTGTGTCATGATGAACACTAGGGAAATGCCAAGTACCACTGCTGGTTCCCGTGTGCTTTTGCCATGGAACTAAGAATGGGACATGCCACTTGGAAACAGAAGTTCCACGTGCCAGGCTGTGGCTCTCTATGTCTGCTGCTTCCCTTGACCCAGTGGTTGTTCTGAAAGAGGACATGCAGTGCAGCTCTCAGTGGGAAGGTAACAGGGACCTAGGACATAAAGCTGGGCTGAAATGCAAGATGATACAGTTGGCTTGCACTTGGAAGGTGGGACCATTTGTTACAGCGTCACAACCTTGCTTATCCTAAATCACACACAGCTACAGGAAGAAGAGGCCAGAGGAGGGCAGCAGGTATGGCCTAGTTTGAGATGAATTAAGTCAACAGCTATGCCCACTAAAAAAAAAAAAAAAAAAAAAAAAAACCCACATTTCCTGGCTGAATGATTAATGAGCTATTGCCTTTTTAAAAAAAACCATAAATCAAGAATCTCTGTGATTCCTTTTTGCTTCAAGACAGCCATGGCACACTGTAGGAAGTGGCTACATATATCCCCAAACACATTGCACACATGCTCACACTACATATATCTTCAACCAGGTCTCACATATACATGTACTCCATGTTGCTGCAGAATAAAACAGGAGAATCCCAGTCTTCCAATTCATGTGAAGAGCAAGAAACAGTCTGAGTACCTGCAAAAACTTCCTTCTTAAAACTCTAGAATTAGAACCTGCGATTTCAGGAGAGACATGTACTTGTTCTCCCTTCTCTGAATATCATGCTGGATTTTGGTTGTGTCTATATATAATATATATTACATATATATTATTGTTTTATATATATGTAAGACAGGGTTTTTATAATTTAGCTTTCATTTACTATTACTTGGTAAAGGATTAAGAGGTTAGAGGAAATGGTTCCGTGGGTAAAGGTGCTTGATGCCAAGGCTGAGTTCCTGAGTTCAGTCCCTGGGCCCATGGGGTAGAAGGAAAGAATCAGCTACCCTACGTTGTCCTCTGACCGTGCATGTTCACCATTGCACAGCTGAGCTCATGCACACGTGCACACATAAACAAATCTTTTTAAACAAAGGATTAAGATATTCAAGGGACTGCTAAGCTTTTATAATCCTCAACTTTAACTCACTATCTCTCTACGAGTTAAGTTTGGAAACTGAGCTATTTTGATATGTGGTCCAACTTGGGCACTCCTGACGTCTGTGGCTGCAACTGTATCTTTCAGTTGTTTACTTTTTTAAAAATATTCTTTTCATCATATCATGTCATCCTCATTGTTAATGTTTAGCTTTAAATCGTCTCTTATTTATAAGATAACACAAATAGTAATGGTGGAGGTATTTTTGGCTAGTTATTTTGGTACTATATTTGACGAAATAAACAGCTGGGAATGTTCTAAAAAGCAGCAAAGGACATAAAAAATGATGAGGACGTATGGCTTGGAGTCTTTTAAGAAAACAGCTTAATTGGAACATGAAGAATTGGAAATATGGGGAAATTACATTTGTTCACAATTAGGTGTCTTGGTACGCGAGAGTGGGGGAAAACATGAGGATGAATAGCCCAGCCCTGTGGAAACTCACGCAGATGTCTCAAACAATAGATATTTGTTAATATAATGTGGAATCATGCTATTACACGAAAGGGACACTCAGAAAAGTTTATTGCTTGACTCTCCAGCTCGGAAAGCCCCCGAGCAAACTGCACCCCAGCTATGGAAAAGTGCCTCCCGGTCCAGCTGAAGCCGCAGGAGTGGCGCCAGCAAAGAGGAAGTAAGAGAGAGAGGAGGTCCTGGCTGGCCACATACACTTGCCCAAGGTCCAGCAACCAGCAGGTGGCCAAGACCAGGCTTGAACTTGGACTGTGCCAACCCCGCTTTCCACTCCAGAGAGAAGAGAACAAACTTGCAGTCAATGGGGCTGTGCACAGAGCACAGACATACTTACTTTGGTCTTGTATGTGCGTTTATTTTTCCTGTTTGCTTGTTTCATTACATTTAGAAAAGCACAGTTAGAATCGTCCCTTTCTCATGACTCCCAATGTGCCTTCCATCAGGCACCTGCAGGCTTCAGCTAACTGATGGATTCAGCAAGAGGACTACAGAGGCTCTGTCCAGCCATGGAAAACCATGAGGCCACTCCAGTCCTGAACAGATTCCTGGGGCAGCCTTGTCTCAGACAGGTTATGATAAAGATGTTGAACCAATGTTCACTGCCCCAGTTAGACTCCTCTAAGATACTAACCCCCCCCCCTCAGACCCAGAAGAGGAACCATAGTTCACCTTCAACGAATCCCATTGGATGCTTACAGTTGCGACTTTGTATCGCTGACTGCCAAGCCTCCCTAGCCCTGCACTGGGTGCTTGCTCCTTCTCCTCTGCATCCCTTGCTACCGGGATCCTAGTTTAATCTCTGTTTATACCTCCCCTTGTCACTCCAGTTTGATGCATAGGTCACCTCTCTTAGAAGACGACCTCGGCTCCCTGCCTGCCTCTGGCTTTCATCGCTCACTCCTCTTAGGCTCTTTCATAAAACAAACACCCTCCTGGCAGCCCTAGCCTTGTCCGCTGGCCCCATGACCTTCCCTCCTTCTCCAGGTTCTCAGAGGGGCCACCTAGTAGGAACTGCTGCAGCTGCTCCGTTGCAGTGGGTCGGCTTCTTCCAGCTTCTGTCAGCTTCCCGGCTTATTTGGTCTGTTGGCTTAGTTTGCATAGCCCTTCTGAAGCAAATTATTGGGAGAAACACACGAAAGTGTAACGTGGTGGATACAAAGTAGAGACAGAGCCATGAGAAAGGTGGGAAGGGTTGTATTTCTTAAAAAGAGGACCATTGAGGATGGGAACACGTCTGAAGAGAGGGAAGGGAACAAGACAAAATACTGAGGGCACTACAGATAAAATAGTACCTGCATTCCCGTATTTGTAAACTCCATATTCAAGGATCTATCTGAGCAGCATTCAAGCATGGTTGGGGGGTAAGGAAAAGATGCACCGAGAAGAAGAAGAAGAAGAAGAAGAAGAAGAAGAAGAAGAAGAAGAAGAAGAAGAAGAAGAAGAAGAAGAAGAAGAAGAAGAAGAAGAAGAAGAAGAAGAAGAAGAAGAAGAAGAAGAAGAAGAAGAAGAAGAAGAAGAAGAAGAAGAAGAAGAAGAAGGAGTAGGAAGGACAGAGAGAATAGGACCAAGGCAAAAGACTACAGATGTGTGAAAATGTCGTAATCAAACCTGTTACTTTGTACGCTAACTTTAAAAGCTAGTAACAAAAGAGATTAAACCACAGTGAATCCAGAGCTGCTTCAGACTTTCCCGAGGCTCCCGGCAGCCACAGCAGAGGGTGACGTGCTTCGCCCTGGCTGCAAGTCAGCTCATTTATTTCGGAGGCAAAAACAGCCTCTCTGACCAGCCAAATAAAAACACCAGCTACGAAGTGCTAAGAAGATACGCTCCAGAGGAAACATCTTTATAGCTAGGCACTTTTTTTTTCTGCATATGAAGGATAAATAAACCAACCCTTCTACCAAGGGAGAATTTTGATTGACTATAAAATGAATTTCCCCTATGAGAGTAATGTGCCCCCCTCCCCCCAGCACAGTAATATCTTCTAGGCTGGAATGTTGTATCCCTGGGAGCCAGGCTCATCCTGGGTCTCTGGCTGTCTCCGACACGATCTCATTTTACTGAACGCCACTATGACTTGCTGACTTTAATTACCACTTAGCACCTGGAAGCGGACACTTTGAAGACCAGCAAGAACGGCTTTCCACTATTTTCTCTTGACAGGCCTTTTGTGCGAAATAGACTCATCGTTTCATTATCCGCGGACATCGGATTGTTAGGAGCTGTGGCTGTCTCCCCTGCAGCGTGTCGAGGCCTGACAGCTCTTGAGCAGTGTGAGTGACATCGCATTATCTCCGGCCACCCTTCTGACCTGCCCTTTGCCTTGTTGCCATCTCCCCTCTGTGGGGGAGGCCACCTTAAGCCCTTCCCTTAGGGGCCTTTGAGAGCTGTTCTTTTAGAAGTCCCAACACCACGAGTGCAAGCCAACAAGGGCTTCGCAGAGAACTTCTTTTAATGTCCGGCTGAATGATCTACCCAGAGTCCTCCCTCACTCGATGGCTTAGTGGCCCAGTGTTTTCCTTGACAGCGGAGCCAGTCCCGGTGGATGGAAAGGGAAAATGCTGAATTTTCAGTAGCCATGGGCACATGCCAATCTCCTGGCTTCAAAGCAAATGCCAGGCCTCCCTTGCCATATGAAGATGGGCATTCCTGTCCCTCATTCTCCGTTCTGGGCCTGCAGCCTTGGCTGATAATATTTTTAGAAACACCATCCTTCAATTCTGAGGAGGCAGGGGAGCCAGAGGGCGATAAGGGTGCCTTTCACTTTGCACAGTGATCTGCCAATCTGCCTGGCCTTGCTAGTTTGCACAGGAACTGCCCTCAGCTGCCTTGGCTGGGGTGTCTAAGACAACTAGGCAAAGAAGAGCAGCTCACGTGGGCAAGGTACAAACACCACCTCAGATCAGGGAACTGGGAGATGGGTGGGGTGAGGATTCTGCAGGGCCAGCCATCCCCAACACTGCTGTCTCAGGGGACTTGTGGAATGTGGTAGGAACCTCTGAGAAGAAGTTCACATCTGACTGTCCTGACGGAGAGCAATGTCTGACCTTCAAATGAGGTGCCTGGAACTCCTATGTCTGTCTAGACTCCAGTAACCATGTATAAACCTTTAGTTTGGAATTCAAGATGAACTACATTTTTTGGCTTTTAAAAACTGCCCAAATAGTTTATAAAAATTATCCTAACGTCTATGGGATAACTCCCCAGGAATCTGTGGGCAACGTCTGGTTGCTAAGGGAGAGAAGGATGTTTGCTTCCGTGTTGAGTCCCTCACTAGTAAGGATCTCATGCTTCATGTAGTCCTCCTGTGAGAAAACATCACTAAACTCACTGGGTGATGCACACAGGGCGGGGTGGGGGTATCAAGAGATGTTTATGGGGGATGCAGGAGATGGTTCAGCACAGGAAACTGCTGCCCTTGACAGCCTGACTATCTGAGCTTGATGCCCAGAACTCATATAAAAAGCTGGACCTGAGGTGAAGATAGGAGAATTGGCTGGAAGCTGCTTCATAGTAAACAAGAGACCCTTCCTCAATGAGTAGAATATGAAAGATTGCCAGAGATATCCTCTGACCCCCACATGCATGAGACAGAACATGCCCATCTGCAGGTACATACATGTACACACACACACACATACACACAGAGAGACATACTGTTATTCTTAAAAAAACGATGAGAGAACGGCTACAAACGGTCCCCGGGCGGGCTGGCGGAGCCCGCCATGGGAAAGCGGCTACAGGAGGGCACGCTTCCTTGGCCCACGGTGGCGGCAGGTAACAGACACGTAAACACAGGAAATAGCCATAAGTATTTATTAAGGAAGGGGGAGAAAGAAAGACAGAGAAAAGAGATAAAAGGAGAGAGGAGAGATAAAAGAAGAGAGAGA
>NW_026067909.1:31934224-31980549 GCF_014885135.2 Alexandromys fortis | reverse complement strand
ACAGGGTTTCTCTGTAGCTTTTGGTTCCTGTCCTGGAACTAGCTCTTGTAGACCAGGCTGGCCTCGAACTCACAGAGATCCGCCTGCCTCTGCCTCCCAAGTGCTGGGATTAAAGGCGTGAGCCACCACCGCCTGGCTTTTTTTTTTTTTTTTGATGTTTTTAAAAATAAAATGGTGTGATGGATTTTGTCTTGAGATTCCCACTCAGGGCAGAGCGTATCCAGGACCAAAAAGACTCAGTTGCCACGTTTCTTCTTGTTCATAGAGGCCAGAGGTCCAGTCAGTGGTCCAGGTTGCTATGCTCAGGACTGACAGGACCAGTTAGGCCCCCACTTGAGACGTCCCTAAGGACTGTGGTGTTGTTGTTTTCCAGACTGGCCTAGTGCTGCCCGTACTCTTTCCTTCGGCAGATTACAGGGGTAACAAACTAGAAGCCCTGTCCCCCGTGACTTGGCGATAATTGAGCTACACTCCGCAAGAGCTGATGATGACTCTGTGTGTTTTGATAGTCATTCTTTATCCGACGCCGAAATGCAGGTGAGAGGGAGCGTTCGTCGTTGGATGCTGTTTTTAAACTTAAATAATCATATTTCAAAGCTCTATGTTTATCCATTCAGTGCTATGGCAATGGCAAACACAGAAGCTAACCACGGGCCATCGGGAAGCCATTGCGACCACCCGTGAGACTGGGATATTGGTCAAAGATGAGGGTACTGGGGTACAGGACCAGTAACAGAAGGTGCTGGAAGGGAAGAGTCATAAACCTTCTTCCTACTTGTTTATCTCTGTGTTTGTGGGACACGCGTGTACCACAGCACGTGTGGATATCAGAGGACAGTTTATGAAACGATCCTCTCCTTCCGCCACATGGGCTCTGGGAATCAAATTCAGGTCATCAGGCTTGGAGGCAAACGCCTTTTTCCTGCTGAGACATCTCACTGTCCATGAGTTCTGGATTTAATAGGGAAAGAAAACATTTTAAGTTGAAAACCACGATCCTCATAGGAGTGAGGCATGGTAGCACACACCTGTAATCTCAGCCCTTGAGAGACTAAGGCAGCAGGATTGCCATGAGTTCAAAGCTATTTTTTGCCCCATAATGAGTCCTAGGCCATCTTAAAATATGTCACCAAACATGCTTTCTGCTGCCATGTGCTATCTGATCTCTGCTTGGATTGAGACTCCTACGGCTGCTCTGCAGGATTTCAGAGTGCGGGGTTAAAAGTGGAAGAGTATCCTGAAATAAATGCAATAAATTACTTAACAGGCATGCATGTGGTGTGTGTGTGTGTGTGTGTGTGTGTGTGTGTGTGTGTGGTGTAAGTGCGCATGCACACATGCACTGTGTAACACAAAATTGGGTTATAATCATAACACATAGTTGGTTTGTAATCATAAGAATTCTACAAACACTTCCCCACCCCAACTGGGCAGGGCTGCATGGCTTTGGGCTTGAGCTAACTGACCCCACCAGAGAATGCGGAACTGGTCCCTTAACCTTATCTAGAATAAATCTTATCACCTGGCTTTTGGGCACAATGACAGCCCTCAGTCAGGCTCCCTCTTAATGCTGTGTTATCTTCCTGGCCGGACTAAAGCACACAAAGAAGACGGAGATCACACTCCTACAACAGGAAGGGCAGCAGGCCTCCTTGGATTCACAAGCATCTGGCCTGGGGTGCCTTACACTAACTAGTCCAGCAGGCATAGGCTGGTGGATGCAGGCCCTCCCTCTCCCTCTGCTGGGATAGAATTCAGACATTTGGAGGCTCACCCATCTCTCTCTCTCTCTCTCTCTCTCTCTCTCTCTCTCTCTCTCTTTGTATTCTTCATGATCGGGTGCAGATCACTAAACATTTATGACACTTGAGGGACTCTGTTTTTGGTGTGAACAGACATTTTGACATGAATCGTGTTTTATATAAATATATTTTTGAGTGATACAAAAAAGGAGTCAAAATTGTACATATGTATGAGGTGTCACAAGGTTCAGATAACCACAGACACACATTGTGTTCTGTTAATGCTGAACATACCAGGGATATCTTGAATGAAACTTACTTTAAACATAACTATATAGAATAAAAATGCTGTAGCAGTTTCTTCAGAGAAATGTACTAAAAGTTGGTACCGGGTGCATACGTTAGGACCCAGTGAAGAGAAAAGTTGTCCTGAGGAAGAGACGCCTGCCTATCCAAGCCTCCTCTCTCAGCCTCACCTTGCAACATGACCCTGACACTTCCTCCGGATCCAGAATCTTCTCAGGCCATGCTGCACCCAGCAGGTGCTTGACTGAGCCCAACACCAACCCTCTGTGAAAATAGCTTTACGACTGTTAGCTATTTGTCATACAGCTTGGAATTACCGATCATTGGCACGAGGAAGCTGGGTGTTGTGAAAAGCTGGGAGACAATGTAGAGCTCTCTCTAAAACCACACAGAATTCCCTGAGGGACAATCTTGTCTTTGCAGAATCCCTTCCCCTCCCCAAATCTCTGCTTTCCTTCCTGCCTTCCCATGTAAGCAGCCGGTGCTCTGTGAGAGAGGGAGCCCCGAGACGCATCCACAGACACTGGTGTCATTGACTTCTCTCTCAGGAGGCAGGAGTCACCACCAACCCCACTTTGCACAGAAACTATTTAGGCTCCACAGTTTGGGAGGAAGAAGTCATGAAACAGGGTGGTCAGGTCAGAAATGCAAGCCAAAAACTGACCTGAGACCTTACTCTTCACCTCTGAGCTACTCTGGCTTTTCTAATCTTCAGGGTCACCCAGGAGTCCAGAGTGAAGACATTGTCTACCTAGCCCACTTGAGAGCAGGCTGTTCCCTGTCTCCCAAGCAGGCTTCTCATGCTTTTCGATGACACCGTAGCCACTGTTTTATTTGGTTCCCAGTGTCGTTCTTTTGCATGGTGCTAAAGGATAATTTCTTCAAACGGGGTGAACCGTGACTCTCAAATCAATGAGAAAATGAACTCATGCTATAGAATTTACTCAGTTCATGGTGCTGGAGATCAAACCAAGAGCCTCATGTGCACCCTAAGCCAGGGTTCTAGCTTTGAGCTACACCTCCCATCCTACTTAACTCTCCAGTGAGGGTACTAGTTAAATGCAGCTATCGATTTAAAGGAAGACGCAACCAGGTACATGCCTGTTATCCCAGCACTCAAAAGACTGAAGCAGGAGGATTGCTGAGAGCTTGAGGTCAGCCTGGGCTTCATTTCGAGACCATCTCAAAACAAATAAGTAATAATAATGAGAGAGAATGGAGGCCAGGCTGATTTTTTTTTTTTTATGCTAGGAATTATAGAAATGAAGGTGCTTTGTCCACAACGTGAGGAAAGTCACAGGGATGCCTCCCCCCAGACAAAGCTGGATGCTATCTTCAGGCATTTGCTGTCAGTAGTCTGTAGATCTTCGAGTTCCCAGTTAAACAACACAGAAAACATTAGCTGTTTAACCTGGAAGATGAGGGTCTGTGGCCTCCGAGTCTCTGTCAGGAAACTGTAGGACCCTGCTCCATACCATTTTCATGTAGCCTTTCTCAGCCGCCTTTGTCCCCCACCACTGGTGGCACCAAGCAGAGTGATCACTAGGAACCAGTGGCCCACAAAGCTTGACCTGGATCCTACCTGACCCTTGATGAAGATCTCTGTTTCCTTCTCCACAAAATTCTCTTTAGAGCAGGAAAATGGCTTGGTGTTTTGTGAGCTGGGCAAAGAGGCGCAGAGCACACCTCTGAGAATAGTAAGGGAAGGGAATGCTGGGAGGGCAAGCTTGCAAGGGCCGATGTAGCAGAGTGGCTTCACAACAAGGATTTGCTCTCTCGCAGGGCACAGTTCTGGAGGACAAAGATCCAAGGCCAGTGTGTCTTTAGATAGAACTGGGTCCTCTCTCCCTGGTTTGTAGAAGACCGCTGTCTGCCACGTTTAGCCGCGTTTCATTTTTGTTATTGTTCAGATCTTACTCTGCAAGTCAAGCTGACTTGGAACTCCCTGGATAGCTCCAGAAAGGCCTCTGTTTTGCAGCAGTCCTCCTGCCTTGGTCTCTCCATGTAGCCCAAGACAATTCTCTTTCATCTCCTATGAAAGAGAGGCTAAAAGGTTGGTGCCCCTTACTACAGTGTTAGAATTACAGGCGGGAGCCACCACGTCCCACTTCCTGACTGCCTTCCTGTGCGCTAACTCGTTTGTACTAAGATAGGGTCTTCTCTGGGAGCTTCATTTTCACCTCCGTTTCTTTGTAAACATTCTCAAAACACCCAGGGTCCAGATTTGAATATCTGAATTTGAGAACACACAATCCAGCCCATACTTTGGATACAGGGCAATTTGCATACTCGTTGAACGTTCCGTGAAGGTCACCTGTCAGGACTGTGCTACTGTGCCTGGGGCCAGAAGAGATGTATTGACATTTAAGACAGGAAGCGAGGGACTGCTGGTGGATACTCAAGCCCCTACCCTTAGCCACCTTGGGAGCATCCTGCTGTCTTGCGACTGCTGACCTGGCTGTTGTATTCCGCAGAGCTGCATTCTTTGTGTGTTTTCACATCACTATAGCTACTGTAACTATTGCTTTATTGTACAAACCAGGAAAAACCAGATCTTAGCTTGGGTGTGAGTCAGAGGCATTTAGTGTGAAGGGTATATTGGCACCAGGAATATAGAACACTTGCCCTTTCTACTCTGGGAAAGAAAGTGAGAGTGGTTTCCTTGTCATTTAGAGATATCAGAAGACTCTACGTGGAAATCACCATGTTATCATGAATGTCTGCACACCCACTAGAGGCGGCAGCTGTAAGAATCTATCAACAGCAGCTGGTGGCCAGGAGTAAGGTCCTTCATAAAGCCTGACCTCGGGGTAGCTGCAGGAAGTGCGGACTCTGGTCAGAGGTCCTCATGGAGTATTTATTGCCTTACAAGATACATCTGCTCTGGCTGTTTATACAGACCTCGCAAGAGCTCTTCAGGGCAGTCTTGATAGACCTAATTTCCTTCATGAAGGAAGCGAAGTTCCAACAGCCAAAATGGCTTTCTTGAGAAATTATAGCTGGTAAGCAGCAGGCCAGGGCTTCTCCTTGAATCTTCACCCGTAGAAAACCACCTTGGGGGACTGAGGAGATGGCTCTGTGGGCAATGTGACTGTTATATAAGCATGAGGCTCGAGTTTAGACGCCCAGGACCAGCGTGGTGGCACCTGTAATCCCAGTACTGCAGAGACTGAGACAGGTGGATTCCTGGAGCTTATTAGCAGTCCAGCCTAGCCAATCAGTGAGCTCCAGATTTAGTGAGAGCTCCTGACTCAAAAAAAGAAAGAGCAATGGAAGACATGCATCACGGGAAACCACTGTGGAGACCAGGCCTCCACACACAACTACAGACACACCTAAAGACACACATGAACACACACACACACACACACACGTATGCACCACAGCACATGCGAGCACACACACACACACAGAGACACACCAATCATCTTGGGTATATGTCATGAAAGCTGGCCCAGGGTAGGGCTGCATTCTTTAAAGAAGCCCTCCCAATGTCAGACGCCCTGACTTGAAGAGTCTCACTGCCACTGCAGACCGTGTTGTTCAGCGAGGAATGCCTGAGGCGGGTGGGGATTGCAGCCCCTCAGAATCTACACGTCTCTGGATGCCTAACCCAGAGGGAGATGGTGTGGGCTGGCCAAGGCTACTCTTCCTCACAACAGGACTTTCCCTTAATGTGTTTGCACAGCGCGCTGTGGAAGCCTCCCGCAGCTCACACGGACGAGAACCAGCCCTGTGAGCTCTCTTCCCACTGGTGGGAACTAGCAGGAAGGAAAGGAAGAGAATCCGAGAGTCAACAGATAACGCGCATGCGCATCTCTCCTCCCTTATCGCCAGCTGTTGATGATCTGTATTTGCCGAAATCATCAATAGCTGTACCAACTTTCTCAGTTCTTATAAGGAGAAAGAAAAAAAGAAAGAAAGGAGGAAAGAAATGAGAAAGCTCATTGTGTGAAAAAGAAGAAAAGAAAATTTGCTTCTGCTTTCTGTCCTCGGAAGTCTTGGACAAAGTCAGTCCAACATCTGGATGCAGAGCTCAAAAGTTACAGATGTTTTCCTGGCCAAAAGGCTTATTTCTGTACTGATTTTCTATGTGCTGCAGGAGCAATGGAAAGAAAAAGAAAAATGGGGCGTTGGACTCCTGTAAGCCACAAGTTTCCTGAGTCACCTTGGCAAGCAGTCCACCTATTAGACAGTTCCAATTTAGAGATGGAGGGCCTGAGATACCAACCAGGAAACTCGGGCGTACTCTGCACCAGAGATCAACGTGGTGTGGTTATGAGGTGGTCAAGGTGGGAGGAGCTGAAGTTCCCAGCCACTTAGCTCCCTGGGAAAGCTGCTGAGGCAGGGAGGAAGGGGGACTCGCTTCTTCTTCCAGCAGATTCTCCGCCAGTTTGTCCGCTGGAGTCTTCTTTACAGTTTGATCCCACCTCACAAGCCATTTGAAGTCTGAATGGACCAGCCGGGTCCAGGAAGGCAGTGAAGAGGCACAGACTGGGTGTTTATGTAGATACTAGACCAGTCAAACTGGGCAGGTGCATACAGAGCCCTGTCCCAGGAGGGTAAAATCCATGCTCAGCCTCAGATCTGAACTACTTGGGAAGACAGTGAAGGAATACACAAACACGTGTGTCCTTAGCCCTGTTCCTCCTAGCTGCTAAGTGAAATTATGTTAGCTCTTAAATCCTTTAATTAAAGAGATTGAGCCTTATTAAAAAGGAAACTATTCTCATGGGAAAAAATAATCTCCAAGCTGTTATGGGTGGTTTATATGCCAACAGCCTTCTATGCTTGCTGGGAAAGAAAACACTGTGTCATATCTAGACCTACTGAACCAGCACAAGGGCACAGGGCGCACGCTCTCTCTCTCTCTCTCTCTCTCTCTCTCTCTCTCTCTCTCTCTCTCTCTCTCTCTCTTTCTCTCTCTCTCCCTCTCTCATAGAACTGCTTTTATAAACAGTTATAATTCTCAAGCAGTGATTTTATTTTCCTAAAATTTAAATTTTCCTAATAAAGAAAATTTATTGCCGGGCATGATGGCTTGCACCTATAATCCCAGCACTCAGGCTGAGGCAGGAGGGTGGCACAAGTTCAGGCCACCCTGGGCTACACAGGAAGTTCTAAGTCATCCTGGGCTTCAGCGTGACACAGGCGCTATCTCTAAAAGCCAAATAACAAAATGTGTTCTTTAGATGCATGTTCCTTTTGGAAAAAATATCCCTACACATTGTATAGCATGATTCCTGCCTGTGTTGCACGTCTGTCTGTCTGTCTTGTGGGTTCCCTGAGACTCACTCTAAGACCCCACAGTGTGTAATCAATGGAGACACATCCCATGGAGACACAGTAGAACCATATGATCACGTGTGTGCCTCTAAACTGATATCTCTAGCTGCTAACCTCTTTTCATTGGTCCAAGAGGACAGAATGCTTTGCCAACAACCTGAGTTCGAGCTCCAGGATCCACATGGCAGATGGAGAGAAATGACTACCGTTAAGTTGTTCTTTGATCTCTACCCTCATGCACGTGGGTACCCAATGTGTGTGTGTGTGTGTGTGTGTGTGTGTGTGTGTGTGTGTATGCACACATGCACTCTATAAATAAATGTAATAAGGAAATAAAGGAGAGAGAGAGCTTCAGACACAGCAAGCCACAAACAGCACCTCTTTTGCATTCTATTTGCTTCATGTAGATTTGTAGGGGACACTCAGAGTTGACATGGTGAACGAGGTGCAGAAGGAAGGCATTGTAGTAGAATGAGTGTTGAATAGTCAAACCTGGGAAGCCAAAGGGAGGAAATTGGAAGACAGCCCAACAGAGCCTCTGCAAAGCTCCGAAGGGCGCACCCTGCACAAGGCGGTTCCACCATAGGCGTTGGCATGAGGCTTTGCTCACAGGGGTACCTCGGCAAGCATGTACGAGAGAGGAGGCTCCCCATCTCCTACTAGTTCCTCTTACTCGTTTTACTACTTTCAAGCTCAGTATCTCCGGTTGCTAAGCGCCTCTGGTCCCCACAGTCACCCAGGGACCAGCTTGTCCTAGCCTCCATCTTGGATCCTCACCCACGCGAGTGACAGCCTCACTCAGTACAACAAAAGGACTTTACAGACCCATTTCGGCTCCCTGCTGCTTCCCTCCTCCTCGCGGCTATGGCCCCTCCCCCAGCTTACCATAATCAGGGGAAAGTGGGAAATTCCGTGGCCACCCAATCCCGCCACCCAATCCCACGGTTTCCCACAGACCTAAGGTGTATCTGTGAGACGTGGTGTGAGGCAAACTTAAAAGGCAGATCCTGCAAGGAGTTGCTGATTTCAACGAATGGTTCTGAAAATGCTGACGAGAAAGGAGATCTAAATGTTGTATTTAGAAATATTATACTTTTCTAATATATACTAGAAGCATAAACAAGGTGTGCCCTGTGATCTTTAGAGTGACCAGTTTGTAGAATGCACATCCATGTATAGGCACGGGTGTGTGCACACACTTCTAAATGGATTGGTGAGGTAACTAATGATGGGGAATTTGAGAGATGTGTGCGAGGAAACATTTGTTTTGCAAATACAAATAGCATCAGACTTTCCCAGGGATGAGGCCCTAATGTAGCATTCAATATCAAATGGTCAGTCCTGAAATCCTATATATACAAGCAACATTAAGTAGACTCATTAAATATCATTAAACATTAAATAGCATCATTATATTTTATTTTTATAATTTTAATTAAAATATAATTACATCATTTCCCCCCTTTTTCTTTATTCACTCCAATGCCTTCCATGGCTCCTCCCTCACTCCCTCTTAAATTCATGATCTCTGTTTCATTATTATTGCTACACACACACACACACACACACACACAGCCTGCTGAGTCTGTTTAACGTTGCTTGTATATGTAGGATTTCAGGACTGACCATTTGATAATTAGGGGCACATCCCCGGGAAAGTCTGTTTGTCCCTCTCTCTGCAGCACATGTGTGTATAATTCCTTCTCTAGGGGTAGGGCCCAGTGAGATCCTCTTCCTGTGTTAACAAGTCCATTGATGTTGTTGTTCAGGTCTTGTTTAGGCAGCCATATTGATGAGGTATCATGGGCCATGGCTTCCCAGTCATTTCTAGGAAACACGATCTCACGGCAGATTTTTTACTGGAAAAAAAAACTTTTAACTACAAAGATGAATTTCATAAGTTGATCATATTATGAAATTGGATGTCCGCCAGGTGTAAGTGACATTGTGCTCCTGGGAAGATCCTGGGTGAGGAAAGAGACAACGTTTGCACGTAAAACGTAATTGTGCACATGCACGCCTGCGTAAGTGTGTTAGAATACAGGCTAGGCGTTCTTAAGTGGTGCTTACAACACTGCTGACACAGTGAGTTGGGACCTTGATGTTTTTCAACTTTTGTTTTATTTGAAACTTCTCAAAGTAAAAGGCTACAGAAACAGAAGATAAACATCACAGAACAGGGACACAGAGGGAGCCTTCTGCTGTGTTGTGGGGGGACGTTCAAAAACAGCCATCATCTAAGGTCAGCCTGCAGACACCCACATCTGAAATCCAGAGATACCCTAACACACCCTGGTGACCGGACTGCTGGAGACGTCTTTGAGGAAGATGTCTGTCTGCTCTTTGCTTTAAGGAGTGGGAAGATACAACTGACTCAAGTGTGGAGAATAATTGTTACCTCAGCCACAGATGGGACATTTCTTGTGTCACACCCTCCGCGAGTCTCAAGCACCTTCAGGGAAAAGCTGACAAGAGAAAGAGACCAGGGAGGAGTTGTGTTAACCGGTGTCTTCTGGATATGACAGGACCATGGAACTCAGGAGCTGGAAGCAGGTGTGGTTGCCTACACAAGACCCGTACAAGGTGAAGCCAAGTTAACCTCCTAGCATGGAGGGGGAAGGGACTCAAGATACACCATGTGCAATTCTCAGAGAACTCATAAAAGGGTGTGTAAAGGATGGGAGGTCCAATTACACATGCCAGGCTTCTTTCACGACTCCACCACCACCACCGTCATCACAATATCCGCGTTGCTGGTGGTGCCACTTAAACAATTCTACTGGTGTAATTCAAACATTTATTTTGTCAGAATCTGTGCTCAGAGATAATATAAAACATGCGGTGAAAAGCCACGTGACTCTCTCTGGGTCCCTGAGGAGGTGAATGATTCAGGGTTAAAGCATGCTTCTGCCTGTTGCTCTCTCAGAAGACCCTCCAGGGAACAGTGGTCACTCCCATTTGATAAGATCAGGACTGGAGCCTTTATGAGCCTGTGTGCTGGTTTGTCCACAAACTCTTACTGTCTCCCACTCTTCCAGCAAGCCCTGCAGTGAGACTGGCCCTGGAGCATGGTGCAAGAGATGGGTGAAACCGAGCATCAAGTCACTATGTCTTGCAGGGTCTGCACCTTTCTCTTTGGGGGTGGAGGTAAGGGTTCCTCTCCATCTAGGAGACATTCTATGCAATTCACACACTATAAGGAACAGCCCACCTCCCTGACTGTGTGGCCCCTGGAAAGCCGGTGTCCTTGTCTCTTCCTCACACCCAGCCAGCAGTGTCTGAGGGAAGGTGTGATGAATCCAGCCATCATTTTATTGGCTCTCTCTCTCTCTCTTTCTATTTTGGGAATTGGTAAGAAACCCTGGTCTTTGCAGCCCTCTTTACCAGTACAGGGTGGGGCTCAGTAGGAGGCACCTAGCTGAAAGACTGGGGTGGTACTAAGATGGGGGGGTCACTGGCACACAACATAACCCTAATCTATCTATCATCTATCTATCTATCTATCTATCTATCTATCTATCATCTATCTATCTATCTATCTATCCATCCATCCATCTACCTGTCTATCCATCTATCTATCTATGTATCTATCATCCTTTTATTCATTCATTTTTCTCCCTCCCATCTTCCTTTCCTCCCTCTCCCTTCTCTCCCTCTTTTTTTCTCTCTCCCTCCTCCCCTCCCTCCTCCACCCCTCGAGCTCAGCACTAACTCTTGGTAGTAGACACTCTCTGCAGTTCTTTCCTCAGAACCAAGCACACCAAGTGTAGCCAGGAAACATCCTTTCAAATATATCTCCACATTTAATGTGGGCCAGAAACCAAATGCAAACCCTCTTATTTGCCCTTTAAGGCCAGAGGCAGGCTTTCTTTTTTTTTTTATTGATGATTTATTAATTTATTTTTTTTAAAACAATCTATCATTTCAGAGGCTCTAAAGGCATACTCCTAAGACGTTTGAAAGAGCAGAACGGTTGGACTAAATTTAGCATCCTAACAGCCAGTTGTCATCTATGTAATGAAAGATTTAAACAGAAAGAAATTCAGCCCCAGACAGAGGAGGCAGAGAGGGATGACAAGAGGAGACCTAACAGACAAATACATTTTTAAAAGGTGCTGAAGGAAAAGAAACACGGTTAGCAGCCTTACCATTTCCTTTCTTACCAGCATCTGAGAGGCCTAATTGTTATTCATGGAGTTGCTGACTGAACACGGAATTGCCTAATAGGTGGATGCCTGTCTTTCATGTTGCAATAGCCAATATTTTGCACACTGCCTAGCATATAATAAGAGATAATGAATACATGTTGTAAAAGTAAGCAGATTGGTGTGTGTGTGTGTGTGTGTGTGTGTGAGAGAGAGAGAGAGAGAGAGAGAGAGAGAGAGAGAGATCATCATATCAGAGACTTCTAGCCTTGTAGGTAAGACAAAGTTCACTTACACATGTAGGTTAATTTCCAGGATCTTGGGCCAGCCTAACTAGTACTCATTAACTAGTACTCAGGGGAGGATGGCCAAAGCCAGTGCTCTCTGCTAACCTGCAAAGGTCTCTCTACCTGAGCTAGAAATGCTGCTTTATTTGTTTTTGTTGTTTTTGTGTTTGTATTTGTGTTTGTTGATACTATGCTTCAAATCAGAGATTCCACAGTGAGTCCCTGTGTGGGTACAAGAGCGTGTAAGAGACTCCATACAGACTGCCCGGATGCTATGACAGGGCAGACAACACAGGTACCCCAGAAACTTCCTTCCTCAGGGTCAAGTTAGGCTTCATCCAAGGACTACCTGTGCACATCAGAGAAATTTGGGGTTATGGCCGAAGACGTCTCACGTCTTTTTAAAAACATGATGATTTGTGTGTGCGTGTGTGTGCGTGCGTACGTGTGTGTGCATGCGTACATGTGTGTATGCATGTGTGTGCGTGTGTGCATGTTTGTGTGCGTGTGTGGACACATAGCACTTTGCATATGTATGCAGATGTCAGAAGATAACCCCTAGGTAGAAGTCAGTTCTCTCCTCTCCCATGTGGGTTCTGGGGAACACACTTAGGTCCCCACTCCTGGTGAGCGTCTTTGCTTGCTGGGTCATCTCATCTCTCTCACACCTTGAAGACACAGTTCGGAAGAGACCAAGCACTGTACCTGAGGGCCCGGACAGAATGCAGACATCCGGAACTAGAAGCCCTCCCTTCCCTCAGTCCCCCTTTCTTCATTCCGTGTATCCTAGAGTTACATATGAATTTTACTTTTTTATTTCCTTTAATGGTGTCTTCATGACACCACCGCACAAAAACGGCATGACATGAAGAGGCATTTGGTAGAGTTTAAGATCCCAGTTGGTTTGAAGCAATTTTCTTTGAAGACATCTATCTCCTCTACTACTCCTGGACTCAAAAAAGTTCTTACGCCTCTAACAATAACAGCACACACATATTCAGGCCTTTTTACATCTCTTTATTAGAAATAAATGGTATTTAGTCAGACAATAATAGCTCTATCATCAGCTAACTTTTCAGTGACATAGTTTTCTGTGGCAGACTGGTGACCCAGAGGTCTAACTCACAAAGGAGGTAAAGAGTATGTTTCCGATACCATCCAAGAGACAAAACACAGCGAATTAGGCTCATACCACCCATGAGAAGAAACAGCAAATTAGGGTCAAGTCTGTAGAGAAGGCAAGGGGAGGTGGGCCATGGGAGCTGGTGGAAGTGAGCCTACCACCAGGCTTTGAGGCCTGGCCATAAAGCACTATCCCCCAACAAGTGGGCCCAAGAATACGCTGTGGGCCGATGTGGCTCAGTGGTAGGGCATTTCCAAAGCAGTTCTCAGGTGTCCTGTCCATAGGGGAGGTTCTCTTGTGAGCCACCTGAAGACTGAACCCAAGCAAAGAGGAAGGCAGTTGTTGGTCTTTATGCATAGTTGAAGTGACCATTCTGAATTTTGCTATTTTATTATTGTTGTTGATTTTCAATCGCTTACTCCTTGCTCAGCTGACTCAAGTCTGACAGGGCTGGCTAAGCACTTCCTAAGTGGGTAGCATTCTTTCAGAAACCTTTCCCTGTTCCACTGCAAACCTCTACCAGTGTTTGAATGAGACACTCTCAGGTTGAGAGAGAGAGAGAGAGAGAGAGAGAGAGAGGGGACAATGGTGAGAGCCACTCTGAAAGCAGCTGCAGGCTGGGAGGTGGCTGAAGGAGTTGGGATTTTCCTTAGCAAGCTAATATCTTTTAGACAAGAACACCTCTTTATATCTCTCTGCAAGATGCTTCTGTCAGTGCAAGTCTTCTCCCCAATGGAAAACCACACCGGCACATCTTAGTTCTTTCTTCACTGACCCTCACTAACTCAATGTGGAGAATGGTCCCCGAAGGAAAAGTGAGAAGTGACGCACGCCATCATGTCTGTGGGGACTTTACTTGAGCATGCAAGCCAGAGTCCACAGAGTTGGAAAAGAGGCATTGTTACTGTTTGCCCACCTGAAGTCAAACCACTCTTGGATGCAGGACTGAGGGGCCAGTTTAGTGACTTGGCCCTGAGTGGTGTCATGAAACTTGTCAGTGAAACTCAGGAGTCAGAGGGAAAAAACGCTGGAGATGAAACTCAAGAATCGACTAAGACTGTGCCTCGGAGGACCTTCTGCGGGTCTGTAGCTGTTTAAGGTATTTGCTCACCAAACATTCCCTCCTGCCAGTGTGTGGGGGGGGGGGTCCTAGCCTGAAGCTCCACAGATCTCCGATCTCCACACTGAGTTTCCATCCCTGTCTCTTGTGCGCACACGTGTGTGTGTGTGTGTGTGTGTGTGTGTGTGTGTGGAGGGGGCTGTGATCTTGAGCACAGCAGTCAGGTCTGGGAACTCCTGTCCTGTTTACTGGCCTCAGGGGAGAGGGCTTCACACCCCCCCTTACCTAAGCTATATCACTCCTTGGGCTAAGGTGGATGGCAACTGATTTTAGCAATAGTGCTAACCCCCTGTGGGATAGACTCTCACTGCTTACAAAGGTTCCAGGCAGTGCAAACATCGAGACCCCAAAGTCCACAATAAGCCTGGAGAATACTCCCAAACCTCAGGGTAGTTGAAGGAGCACATTAGAGATGTGTTTCATTTTTAAAAAATGTGTTTTATATGTATACTTATAAGTGTAGCTGTGTGCGTATGTTCTCTGTGCACGTGTCCGTGTTCTCTGACATCAGCTGTCCTCCTTGGACGACTATCCACCTTTATTTTATGAGACAGAGTCTCTCACTGGAACCGAGGCTCACTTATTCCATGAGACTATTGCATAGTCTTTCTCCGGGTTTGGGGGTGGGGCAGGAGGGGCTATGGTCAACACACTCAGCTTTGAAGTAGGGTGTGCTACGGTTCAGGCCACCAGATCTCACGTTTGCACAGCAGGCTGACTGAAGCATCTCCCCAGTCTTGAATTTTTAATCTCATCACTGGTCTCTGGCTTGCCTTAATGCAATTTTATAACACACTTTCCTCAAGGTATAACTTAACTTTATGAAGAACATTTGACATCTGCCTTTATGGTGGGGTCACCCTACCAAAGTGCTCAGCCGACACAGACATGTAATCTGTCTGCGATTAAGCCGAATACATTATTTCCTTCTTTCTTCGAGGGTTCACTGCCTGGCTGACCATTCCCACTGTGGAACACAGGTGCAAGGGCAGGCTCTTCCTGAGTGGGCTGTCAGGGCTTTAACCAAACTTTATTTGTAATACATGCATGACTTGTCTTGAGAAGTGGGCATAAAAGGGAGAAAAATCAAAGTAAACTGAAAAAGAAAGAAAATGAAAAGAAAAGAAAAAATAATAAAAAGGAAAAGAAAATACTGTGAAGGCGCTTTTTCCATAGGAAAAAAATATTTTATTTTTTTAAGAACAAATTCAGTTTGAAAGAGACGTGGAATGTGGCTGCTCGGATCTCGTCTTCTGGGGCTAACTGTCATGTGAAAGTAAAAGCAGGTTTGGAACCTATGACAGGCTAGTAAAATAAAACAAAGAAAAAAATATTTATAACTCAAGCATAATACTGTGTTACTTACAAATTGGACAATGAAATTAAATAAATATTCATGGTACATAATTACGGCACAAATATGCAGCAATTTGGCAACCTTTTATACCATTTTTTTTTCCTCATTACAGTGCAAAGGGGGAATGACACTGCCGTTAAACAAGCTGTAGCTAAATACATTGCAAAATTCAGATTTTATACAAAACATCTCGCTTAGACTTTATAAAAAACCAACATTGCTCTATGTACACAATCTGGGTAAGAAAAGCCATTTCTGTCTTGTTTTCATGTGTATTTTTTATTAAAAAGGTGAGTAAGGCTACTGTAACACCCCGAATCCATAGACGGTAAGATCTGACCTACCTATTTACAGCATCTTCTTACACAGGATGGTGCAAGCTCCCAAGTCAGGTGACCGGGATGGGAATACAAGCAAGGCATTTACAGTAACTTTTCCAAAGCTGAACCAACTCCAAATAAGGGGACAGTTGGTAGATTGTCATCTTCTGCACCAGACACAAAACAGACGCACAGGGTAACTCTTCATCAATTCATCTGATTTTTCACAGTTTAGCATAGGACCAAAAAAAAAAAATGTAGCCAACTGATGACACAGACATTTGATTTCATTAAAATCAGACGGCTTCCCATGTCTCCCCTCCTCATCCCTCTCCCTCCCCGTTCCTACGACTTTTGATGGCTTACCAGAAAATCTTGCGAGAATGCACAGGAGAGGCTGGGGTGACGGAAAGAATTACATATGTACTGTGGCTGATCGCCATGGCAACCCCCCACAGAAATATGATATAGATATATATAATATATACTGGAGATATATATTATACATATATGTACACACGTGTACCACACACCCACTCACACATACACATACGTTGAACCAACATCATTTTCAGGTTTGGGAAGCAGGGAATGATTTCTGTGACAACTTATTGTTACAGGTACTCACTGGAGGTCTGAGAACCTTCAAATGCTGTCGTTACAATTTTTTTTTTCTCCTCCCAATTCAGAAAGCAAAATGTTACCATAGTAACAGGACTCTGTTAAAGATGTCTATTTTGCATAGCACATAAAAAAAAAAAAAGTAGGCTTCTTGCTTCCTGTTTATTCTTCTGGAAGGGCAGGGATAGGAACAGGAGAGGAGGGACCCACAGCTAAACTTTCAACTGTAACTCCCTCAGTGTGACCTGCTGGATTCCAGAGAACACTTCAGCCCATAGGGCAAGGGAAAACCCAACACAGACAGTGAAGGCCAGCCCTCCTTGTCTAACACAGGGCACAGTGCACCGATTTCCTGGCGTTTGGGGGGGCTGGCCTTCCTCGTCTACAGTTCCGTGAGATTTCTGCGGGACTTTGTTATTTTCGTCTTCTGTTCTCGTTACTGATAACTTTTTGGGGCGACACAGCTTCTCTCAGAAGTAGCTATCCAGTCGTTAACTCTGTAAAGCACTAAGGGCTGGGATCGCTTTCATCACCACGGCTAACGAAATCCCACATCTCCTGGTGTGTATTGTGTGTAATCTTAAAATATATATTAGTAAAAAAAATCTTTCATTTTATATCCCTTGTGTTCTATACACCTAATATAAATATGTCCTATCTCCCTCCTTCCCCTCGACATCATAACTTACTTCCATCTTAAGGACTCTTAGACGTGGGCCATGTGTGCTTTGCTTTGACAACGGAGCCCGGGTACAGCCTCACAGCCCGGACAGCACGGCCGGCCATAAACCAAAAACCAAAGTGTAAGGCTCAATCGGGGAGGGGGAGGGGCACTTATGGGGGCTGGGGAGGGGGATCTGACCTACCTTTCCTAATGAGAATTCCCCAATAACCTCAGTGGTGATGGACTTACAGCCTGTTTGACCTTTGGCTTTTCAACTTGTAGGTCAGACTTGGCTCTCTGCTAATCTCCTAAATGCTTTCCCTGTGTTTAATAAAATGGGGTAATATAGCAGCTGAGTCTGCTTAGACCATCTCCCAAAGCAGACGGACTCTCCCGCAGCTCCAGGGCTGCGCTTTAGTTTATTTTCTTATTGCCAGTACCTCAACAGTCCTGCCCCAGGACTTCGCCAGAGGCCTGTCCTCTCCCTCTGTGCTCTGGCTGGTCCTATCACAACAAATGACCCCTCTGGTTCCACAGTGGAAGAGGGATTTTTGATTCCCTGCTGCCTAGCCATGTGACGGTGAGTTGGGCACCACTGACCACAGTCTGTGGTCTCCCACCTGCCTCTTTCGGTAAAACCAAAGCACCTTCTATCATTTCCTTCTGGCTTCCCCACTATGCTCCAGGGGCAGCAGCCTTGACCTGCAGTGGCTGGAAGCCGGTGGAAGCCGGCACCCTTCCCACCGTCTCCACACCTCCCAGCCTTCCCGGCTGACCCAGACTCCAGGAAAGCAGGACTCTGTACCTAATACCCATCTAATTTGATCTTGGTGTAAAGGGTGGAGCCGGGACTCTGCGGTGAGGGTCCCTTAATGATGCAGAATGTGGTGAGGGGTCTGGGGAGGTGTCGGAGCCCTGGCAACAGAAGGAGTGAGTAAGGACTAAACGCTAGAGATCTTTTTGAAAACCTTACTGAGCCCGAGGTCCGAGTGACAAGTCCAGCGTGCACGGCAGGAAACATGGAGGCAGGGGCCGGCCTGGTGCACGGCCTTCTCCTAAGATGCTGCTGCACCTTCCATAGCCTACCGTGTCCTCCCCGGGCTCTGCAGATGCCTGAGAGGCTGGGTGCATGGCTTGGAGGTCCGCGAGGGAACGCGGTAGTCCAAGTGGGAATCTCCTAGCAGTCTTCCAGCTTCCGGGGAGGGTCTGTGGTTCCCCAAGGCCGAAAAGCTACAGACTACAAAACTGTCCAGCTCCAGGCTCTTCCAGGAGGCACCCCGCCCCCACAGCCAGGCTCAGGCAGTCCCTGCGCCCACATCAAGGCGCGAGTTCCCTTGGGAGGCGCAGGTCCCAGGCCTCAGACCTTGTAGTAAATGTTGGCAGGACTCTGTGGGGGCATCTCCTGCACGATGTACACTGGGTGCCCATAGTCCCCGCTGACCTTCTCGTAGTGCGGGCAGAAGACGCTGTCTGCAGTCCTTAGCGGTATGATAACGTCACTGGGTTCCGAGCCGTTATTGTTGCCACCTCGCTTGGGTGTGGCCAGTGTGCTGAGTGACAGCGTGGTCGTGTGCTGTGGAGAGTGTTTGCGGTGCCTCCTGCGGTACTTGAGCAGTAGTACTACCAAGGTGATGATGATGACGATGAAGATGATGCACCCTGATGCGATCCCTGCGAATAAGGCCACTTCGGAACCCAGGAGATTGTTCCCGGAATGCCCCGCGCTGTTGCCGTCAGTGCTGGAACCTGCACAAATGTAAGAAGAAGAGCCCGTTACTGTGGTCCTGGGACTGCGCTGTGGCTTGCAGGACCCTCAAAATGCAACGATTAAACATGGCCAACGGTCAACTCACAGGGAGAACTGACAGAGATCAACAGACGAGGTGAAGGAGCTCAAAAGGTCCAACACTCACTCACACACTATCCCCAGTAGCTTCCTTGTCTGTGTCTCCTGCAGCAGAAGGGCCGGACAGCCAGCCACGGGCTTCCATAGCCTCAGCACTTCATGGTGCACCGGACCCAGCAGAAAGAAAGGTGCCTGCTGCCGCCACGGCAGAGCACGGTGCATCCTTGCCCCGGCCTGGTCTTCCCTCACTCTAGAAGCCGTGTGTCATGTGCATCTTAAAACGCCTGCCTTCCGCAGACAGCCCTGCCTTCCGCAGACAGCCCTGCCTACTAGCAGATATGTGCCAGAAAGGAAGGAGTGATGGGGCCTGGGAAGGGGTTCAATTCGAAACTTGGTTGTATTATTTCATTTACACTTAAAATATATTTGGAAGGCAGCAGACGCTCTGGCACCGAACAGGCTGCTAACCCAAATGTTAGCACTAAAGAATTGCCTGGCACCGTTATCCTATCCATTTATCAATTTGTCACAAGGATTTGACACATCTTGTCATTGAAAGTTAGAAGGAAAAAAAAAAAAAAAACAAAACTTCCTTGAGTCTTGGAAAGAGGCATAATATTATGGTAGATCTAAATTCATGCCACCTCTGAAACCAGGACAAAGATCCTTACTACAAAGGTGCTGATGTGTGTCCACATTTTGTGAAATGGCACAGCACAATGAGCCACTACTGTTGAGAAAATGAGCCCATTTTAGAGGGCATGCTTCGGTCAGTGGGCCCTGTGATATTTTATTTTACAGAGAATGTGAAAAGCATTAAGGACAGCCACCTGGAAAGTACGCCATTAGGCAACGTTTTCTAAGACTCAGAAAATGATCGGCGAGGCTCTTTGTGGATTAGATGCAATTAGACAGGGATTAGGGCAAGAATTATATACACATTAGCATCAGCTTTGGGATGGCGTCAACGCTGAGCAGGATACGGCCTCAGCCAATGAGGACCCATCTGGCGGAACATTGCTGGTGACTGGCACTTCTGGTGAGCGCCGTTACTACGACAGTAAGACTTTGATGGGAATGAGTTAGTTGGTTTTAGTGGCAGAGTTAATACTGACTCGGTCTGAGTGAAGTTCCCAGGCATCTGTGCCCACTAGTGAATCCCACTGGTTTGGGAGGATGGCGAGGCTTCTCTGCCTCTTGGGGTTCTACAAAAACACAGCCCACAGATACACATCCACACCACCCTGCTGTACCTGGGTTTGGTTTCACAAAGGGACTTGTGGTTGAACTTCTCCCGTTGGTACCAGCTTCTAGCTCTGGACGTCTTGTTGGATCGTTTCTCCTGGTTGATCCAGCAGAGCTTGCATCTACATGAAGAGTAAGCGATTAATCATGGCACCTACATCTGACAATAGCAAGCTGCAGGAGCTGCACAGATATCTCAAGAGGCACGAATAGCAATGAACATAAGACTCTTTATGCAAAGCACTGTGAAATACAAGAATATAACCTTCCTTTTTAATCAGAACGGTTATCCTAGCTATTTCGGAGGCTTAGATTAGGAGGCCATCTGTGGAAACTATAGGGATTCTTGCATTTGGCAGTCGAAGTACTGCAGATGACATTTCAATTTAACTGAGCAAGTTGATTGACTACCATACCGGTCTCTAATTAGAAGAATAATTCTTTCTTTCTGCACAATAGGTTATTCTACATGAAAACGCGGCTCTTGGGCTGTCCAGATTTGAAAATAAAACAAAGCTGCAGAGCCAGGGTTTACATACTGGACACTTTGATTTCCCAATCAAAGAGGCATTCTGCATTGTGAAAGAGAAATACATATATCTGTGGCAACATCTGTCTCGCTGACCTGAACTTTTGGAGAGATCTCCAGTAAGAAAAACTGAGCATATCGCCTTGGGGGAGGTGGGGGCACTCTGCCAGTGGCTCAAAGTGCAGAGAAGGGGCTGCCTTCAAAACTAAAAAGAGGGGCGACGGTGGCGCTCACCGTCACCCCGGGTGCCACGCTAGCTGGGGGCTACACCCGGTCACAGTGGCTTTCACAAAGCAGCAGATGATCTTTTACCTTGTCCAACCTTCATGAGGATCTTCATGGCTCTTGTCTGGCACACCCCTCCCTCCTGGTTATCCAGGCCCTCCAAAGACCCATTTGATGTAGCTGATTAAAAATAAAATGGACAAAACAAAAAAATAAAGAAAAAATCAGGAAATCAATAGGCCAAGATTACATGAACATGAAATGTCTGAAAACAACTTGAAAAATAAGAATTCACTCTTTGTCACAGTTTTCTGAATGTATGGGATGCTGAAAGCCGAAAAGAAACAGAAAAATAAACAAAGAGAAATGGATCCTAGAAACATGGCCGCTACATGTAGGCTGCCTGCTCCCAAATGCGCTTAAACATGCCCTCCCGTACACGTGTACACGTATGATCTAGTATTACTCTACAGGTAAAAGGGACAGTGTCATCCAAAATACCCACAGACTCCTAGGGAGCCAAACCAGAAAGTGCTGAAGAGCGAACACAGTCCTTTCAAAACTGGGTAATCAGCTCCCAACACCTGCTTCCTCCACTCCAGACTTCCTGCTTCAAGAACAATTAACTTGATGCTCCCCTTGTCAGGCATCCAAGTCCTGTAAACACTACCAGGGGAGCCTTCTGACACCCCTTGCTCCCTTCTCCAGCCAGAAATGCGCTGAAGCAGCATACAGGACTCGGGTCTTCGGAGCCCGCCTTCACATCACCATGGAAGCCCCTGCAAGCTTGCGTTTTTATCAACCCCCGCATCAGCCGCTCCAGCCAAGTTTCCTGCAGGGGAAAACTCCAGCAGGACAGATTTCAGCACACCCCTTTCCCTGTCTGGGCCTTGTGACAACTTCGATACAACACAGGTGGGGGCAACCAACCACCTTGCCCCACGCTGGCCAAGTGGATCCCCTTTCCATAACATCCATTCTACCAATGTCTTCCTGCTACATTGTATCTACACACCCTGCTGTTTGTCCTTAGGCCAGTGATTTCTCTAAATGGCTTCGTAACTCAAGCTGCAAAGAGATGGGCTGTCAGGCTCCCTAATGAGGAGCAGGCTTTCAATTACAGTTCAAGACTGAGTGGGAGGAGAGGCTGGAACTTGCTGGACACTGCTTCCCCTTGAGTTCAAGGGGCAAGGAACAGAAGTGTTTCATATACATTCATGCCTGGAACTTCAATCACCTTCCACTTGGACTATCAAAGTCCTGTCCACCAGTGCTACACTCGGAAGAGAAGGGAAAAGGGGCAGGTGTTCTGGCGACTTCTTTCAACCTGGTTGTTTTGTTTTCCAAGCATGCCATCCCCAAACAGCTCCAAACGCTTTCAGAGTGGGTAGAAGTTTCTAACTGAGGAACTAGGCAGGAATTTGCTTCTGCGCGCTGGGTTACCAACTTCCTATCTCACTGTTCTCCTAAAAACAAAGGCGCCTCTTGTGCATATAAATATCTCGCCCCTTATCTGAGACTGTCTCATAACTGTAACTCTTTCCTTGGCTGTTGCTGATGCTTTCAGTTTTCCTGGGAAAACAGGTAAGAGTTGCCATAATAATTTTGTTGGGGGTGTTGCAGTAGGTTAAACAGTATCCACTCACAGACTGGAGAAAATGCTCGGCAGATAACTCAGAAGAACTGTCTAGAGATACTGTGTTTCTGAGAATCTAAAAAAGGGCCTCTGCTGCTTTTGTTACCATTTTGTCCGGGCTTCCTTCCCCTTCTGCAATAAAAGTAGCTCAGTCTCAGAGCCTGTCTCCTAAGGCTTCTCACAGCATGGGGTCCTCTGAGAACTATTTCTGGAGGGTCCAGGGCACTGCTGAATCTTCAGTTATTGCTTAGAGTTTTCTTCCTTCATTTCTCAGGAATCAGGATATGTCCCCACACAGAAAAAAGTAGAAAGGTGACCTGTTTCAAGGAACCACTGGTCAAACGTCTAGCTTCCTGAACTCGAGGAGAATACTAAGTTTAGACTCAGGAACTCATAAAGCACTTTGTGCTAAAGTGCATCCTATTGAAAGCTAGTAAACAACTTTTCTTTTCTTGCTAAAAGTTTGAACCCTCATCTGACAAAGGACAATGATAACTGAAAGCTGAGCAAGGGGTGGGGAAGACTACAGATCTCTTTGGTGTAATCTCAGAGGGAAAAATCAGATTCAAACTAAAAAGAATACCAAAGGGAAGGCAGGTTAGGAAGCACCACTACCTGCAAGCCCCAGTATCTGCAGGGCCCTGCTGAATTCCACCACGCAGCAGGCATGGGAGGGGAACACACACACACACACACACACACACACACACACACAAAAGCACATACACATACAAATTTTAATTTGTAGGCCAGTGCTGCTTCTAAGCCAGAATGTTTGTGTTGAGCTCCCCAGGTTTGCCCCAGAGGATGTTCAAACCACCCCCCAGATGTAAAGATCGCTAAAGGAATTCAAATTAAATTTCAGTCTGTGTTTTAGCACCCAGAGACCAACTGTGGGAGGGAGACAGGGCTGTGTAAAATAGAAACCACTTCACAGCTTTAAAATCTGTCTCCCTCTTGACTGACCAAAGAAAGAAAGGAAGGAAAGAAGGAGGAGGGAGGGAGGAAAGAGAGAAAGGAGAGAGAGAGGAGAGAGAAAGGAGAGAGAGAGAAGAAAGAACCAGTGAGAGGAGGCAGAGAGGGGGAGGGAGAAGGGAGAGGGGGAAAGGAAGAAGGAGATGAAGGGAGGGAGGGGGAGAGAGAAGAAGGAAGGAAGGAAGGGATAGAAGGAAAGAAAGAAAGAAAGAAAGAAAGAAAGAAAGAAAGAAAGAAAGAAAGAAAGAAAGAAAGAGGCAAGGAGGGAGGAGGAGTGCTGTATTATTGTATCAGTTTGGTGGGAAGAGTAGAAAAGTCTGGGGCAAGCACAGTATTCTGGACAATGACAGTTTTTCAAAAGTCAGTGGAAGAACCTGGGAAGAACTTATTTCTACCAGTTGTTTGTTAGAAATGGCACATTGTATGATACTGTTGCAAGGGCCACTGTGAAAGGTGATGGCCACAAGGAAGGGTGGATTAGGAAACTTGTAGGGTACAAACATGTGTTTGAACATGTCAGATCTCTTCCTGTGCTACATGTGGGGGGCACCATCCAGGGCCTGGGGCTGGGGTCCCTGACACATTGGGCTGGGTGATTGGGGGGAGAGAAAGCATGTCGCTTCCTGATACTCTGAGAGGGGAGCAAGCCGTTTCATGCACGGTGGCATGTGACTGTCTGCCCCCACCGTAGCCTGTATCCCTGTAAACTGCAAGCCAAGAGCAAGCCTTCCTCCTCTGAGCAGCCTTTGCCACAGCAACGGAACTAGATTCGGCTAGGAACAAGGTGTCATGGAAAAACCCATTTTCAGATGTCTGCGCCAACAGAAACTTCAGAAGGTTATATAATCTTTAGGAGTGTAACATGGTAGAGAGAAGCCTTATGAGATACGAGCCATAGATCTAATGTAAATTCGATTTTCTACATAGGCAGAGTAATTCTTACTCCAGAGGACCTGCCCCGGCTGGAAGAATGGCCCCATGTTCTGTCCTGACTGCACCTCCTCCTCCCTGGCCACAGACTACTGAAATACACCAAAGGTTAGTATTCTGATAGTCCCCCATCAACCTAGGACCTAGAAGCTTCAGAAAGCTCAGCACTGATTTTGAAACATAACAAGAAAATTGCTAATATGTAGGAGTAAAGACTATTTCCATTTCATTAGGTAGTTTTGCAACTGTATCATTCATGTGAATGCCCCAGGGAATTTTTAACTTAAAGAATAAAAATAAATGTTACCTTACTATGCTTTGCTTCCCTCTGTATCAACCCCACCAGCATGACCTAATGTGGCCACAATCATTGGGTAAGACTGCATCCAGTCACAGAGAGACAGGAAATATAACCTAGGCTTCTATGTAATGTCCAGACATTTCTCTCCCTTGGCCTCATTGCGGGTGAAATATACTTTATAAAATTAAAACGTACTTGAAGTTTCTCTATCCATTTGGGAGGTAGGCTTAATAAAGACATTTTACAGATGCCTTTTTACGACTGGTTTTTAAAAGCTTTTGCACCTTGGGTCTAACTCAGAGGGCACAGACAACACCAACCACTACACTGCCCTGTCTTCTCCACAGTCACCCTGACTAGGTGTGGCGTCCATGTCTGCAATCCTAGTGCTGGGAAGACTAAGATGTGAGGGTCGAGGGTTTGAGGTCAGTGCGGGCAAGGCAGGCAGACTCTCTCTTAAAACAAAAGCAGAGTTTGAGATGCCCGTGTTTCCACCTATCTGCAGCTCCTACTGGGCGGTGATCCTGGTAGATGAACACAAACAGAGCTACAGAGGTGGTGGCTGGGAAAATAGACGCCATAGACAGAATAGTCCTGACAGAGAGAGGAACGCCACATGCTCTGCTCCCTCCCAGAAGGCCAAGCTGCTGCGGCTGCAGCTGGATGGAGCCCAGTGCGTAAGAGTGGGCTCATCAGATGGAGGCCTTGTTTGCACAGAGGCTGGCAAGGGAGGAGCCAAACATTCTGCAGCTCAGTACCATCCCGCAAAGGCCACAGCTTAGGGTCCTATGGCAGGATGGTGTCCGAATGCCTAGTCACACCACCGAGGATGGGTCAAACTATTTCAAGTGGCTTAGGAGGGCCATGACATCTGAAAGCAAACATAATAATTAACGAGAGGGAGTTCACGATAAGTGTATGGGGTCAGGAAAACCACAGCCGCTCTGGCCTTACACGGGGCTGACCTTGATGGCACACCTCTGATCAGCAAACAGCCAGCATTCTCTGAGAATTCCCTGCCACCACCAAATCTATCCACGCTGTGCTCGCCCAGCCTGCATCACACACTGGCCACGCCAACCCTGCTCTCTTGGATGAGATTTCCTATACACCCTTCCACCGAGCTCAGCACAGGCGTCTGAGGAACCAGCAGCAGGCTAACTGGCAAACTCAAGAAGCATCATCCAGAAAGACACGACGTTAAAGTCATCCCAATACCGAGAACCAGGCTGCTGTGTCCTCCCACGTGCGCTGCACCCCTGAGCATCAACAAAATAAAAAGTGATGTATGCCAGTTGAGGATGCTGATCAAGGTGAAGTTATTTAATGTCAACATCCAAGCTGGGGAGCTAAAATCTTTCTGCTTAGCTTGGTATCAGTTTAAATTCCAAAAACACAATAGAGATTCAGAGAACAGACCACAGAGATGGATTTAATCTCTAAAGCAAGGTCCTTCTCGAAGACAACTGACTCAGAAGGAGCCAAGTCCTAAACACAGAAACAATAACGCCCAGGAAAAGCCAGAACTCAATGCCTATCTTTAAAAAGGACAACAAGAAAATGTCTGAAACAAACATCAGTATCAGTTCAAAGCACAGGGAAGACCGTGGCTTCTCAGGGACGGGGTGGAATGCATCTCCCCACCCACCCACCCCCACACGCACCCCCACCCCCACACACACCCACACCATCTCATTCCATAAGGCCGAGCTTGCCTGGCCACTGAGCAAAAACACCATGGTACTAACTGGCTCACGAAGAGACAAAGGATTTTCAAAGAGAAACATTCATTCAACAAAACACAAAACAAACACACAACAAGAAAACAACCCAGTGTGGCTCCCGGCTAGACCGCCACTCACATTTTATCAACTTTCTTTGAAAGTAGAGGACTGTCCACTCTTGAACATCATGAGCCAGCAGGGATAGAAGGTACATGCATTTCTCATAGGCCCTGCTCACAGGAACAATCCCTCCCGTTAAAACCTTGTTGCAGTTTAACTGTTTCTCAAAATCTCCAAGCAGCCAATCATGCATAGAGAATAAGTGCCCCGGAGCATCTACACAGCACAACCAATCAGCTTCTGCACTGGGCAGAGTGGCTTGGAAAAAGCCCATCTTTAAAAAAAAAAAAAAAAAAATCACAATTGAGGACCTTTTCTCCAGCTTTGAAGAATCACTGAAGTCACGGATGAAGAACAAAGAGATGTGGTTTTGTGTGTGTGTGTGTGTGTGTGTGTGTGTTTTGGAGAGATGTCTTAACTTATGTTCTGTGCTCAAATATTCTATATGCACTAAGAAAGGGCAACTCATCGACAGCTCAGAAAGAAGTCTTAAAACATGTAGCCCCTTGGGCACACCTTCTAGCCAGCTGTTTTTATAAGGATCTATACTGGGAAGACTTGAGCAGTATCAGCTACTTGGCCGCTTTCAGGAGTTGATGTCACTCTATAGATGAGTGTGCAAGGGCCAGGAAGCAAACAAGGCTTGAACCCCCAGGGATAGCCACCCACCGGGAGGACAGTCACAATATCTACCCACGAATGTCATTCTGATTTATCAGGTTACTCCTAAAACCTTTCAACCGTTGAAAACTATACAAAGATTAAGGACATGACCGTCCTGGATGATGGCAGGAGTCAGTTGTTCGTGATAAACAGTCATGGCTAAAAGTGAAGCAGGAATACACAGCAGACGCATGCCTGTTAGTGTACCACATGCCTACAGGGATATGCATGAGTGTGAAATCGTGTGTGCGTGTGTACGAGTGTGTATGTGTGCATGCACACACGAGAGCGTACATCAAGAAAAACAGGCCAAGGGATGGGTAGGGTGGCACAACACCCCTTTAATCCCAGCACTTGGGGGGGGGCAGAAACAGGTGTGTCTCTGCGAGTTGGAGGTTAGCCTGGTCTACAGACTGACTTTCAGGCTAGCCTGGGTCGTTTTGGATCATTGGACATTTGCACAGCATTGTTAGCACCAAACGTCTCAGGTTCTGGACTCTGTGTTTCAGATCAGGGCGTCTCAGCCTGGACCCTCTGAACTCAGTCCAGGCCCCTGACACTGTTCAGAGCCAGGTTAAAACACTGCTGGTTCCGTTTTAATTCAAGAGGTGCATGGGAGATCAGTTATGAAGCTATGTATTTTTTCCTTCAAAATATTGCTTGTGCTAATTTGGTCCTTGATTTTCAGTGAATTAAGCTGAGGAAAAGGTTGTTTTCTAGCCTAAGATTTTACAGCTAACTCTCTGGTGACTTGTGCAGGCTGGACTTCTCATTAGGACAATAACAGTAATAATTTTTTAACAGAATTTCTTAAAATGGCCTTTTCTTATTTAGACATGTCCAAGTGTTTTGGTGTTGCTACAAGGATTCAGAGACGGTCATGAACCTGAGGACAGCACAGTCATCAGTAAAGAAATAATTCTTGCAAAGGAGTCACCATTTGCATGAGCTGTAACTGCTATGAGAATTGTGTTTTAAAAATAGGTTTCCAGATGACCATTTCAATAGTAATGACTGAACTCACAGTAAAAAAAAAAATGATATAATAGTTCTAAATACAAAACATAATTCTCTATTGTCTAGTAGCTTAACTTAAAACTTCAGATTTTTAAAATACAAACTTCCTGTTCAAGACAGTGATAACATCTCATGAAAATACCCCAAATCATGAGCCACATACAGTTGAGGATTTGTAGCACATAGCCCATTCTCTACTTTTTTTTTTTTTTAATATGTCAGTGACCATACGGACATATCTAACTAGGAGAGGGTCGGAGTAGAAGTTCACGGGCAGTGGGGCTAGGGAAGGACATCCCACAATCCTCTTGCTCACCCAACTGTCACTAATTGCGGGCAATGATATTAATGACCCAGTAATTACAGAAAGAGCCGCAGCGAAGTGGAAAACATCCATCTGAGTAGAGTTCATGGCTAGGTGGCGGCAACTTCTGCAGTGGTTGAGCTGATGCCTGCTGACAGCTTAGGACGGGACACGGCAGAAGAGGCAGCGTTTCTCTGGTGGCACAACAGTTTAGATGGTCTTGACGTTATTGGCCTTGATCACCGAGAGACCAGCGGTAACCCCGATAAAATACCCCCGTTTATATCTGCCCTGCGTGTGATCCTTACTCCATCCAAAGACTCCAGGGCAGTTTCCCACATGTTTATTTCAATAAAAGAATAACTCCATCCCATAGTTTACTGGTAGGAACAGCAGACTGGGTTAATTCATGAACGCAAAGCCACTTCCAAAGCAGGGTTGCCATTCAGCAGCACATAGCCTGGTTCCTCTATAATGAGATAAACTTGGCTCTTGCCCAAGGCTGGAGTGATCTATCAGTCTTTATCCTGTTATCCACTAGCCAGCCGGCCATATACCCACCATCCACCTATCCACACATCTACTACCTCCCATCAACCTATCTTCTTATGTACCACCCACCATCCATACCCCCATCCACTCACCGTCCGTCCACCCACACGTCTGCAGCACATGCACTTAGCTAAGGAAAATTATCAGCTCTTAATGTCTGTGTCTATACTGAATTAACTTTATTTTAATTACGTTATTATTTAGCAATGTTCTGTTGATGGCTTGAAGTACTTGCTAATGCCATGAAACGATTCTAGTATAACCTCATTGAAAAAAAGGAACAGATTTTAGACCTGAAGTACTAAAAAGGGCATCTCTCCTGTCTTTCTGCCCTGTAGATATTCCTATGTTGTCCAGGTTTGTGGTCAACTCCCGCAGCTGGTCTTCTTGGTAGCTAGGACTAGCACACCATGGTGCCCAGCTTACCCGTGCCCTAGTAGGAGCTAAGCTCTGAGGATTTTTGATAAAGTCAGTTATATGTTTTATAATGCATGACAGGGCATCACTACAAACATGACTGACAGAAACATTTTATTTATTATTTATATCGCATGAACTTGGCATGAAGCATGGATGCTTTGTGCCTGTCTCCTGTCTTTACCCTCCCTATATATGTATGCATGCATGCATGCCTGCTCCAATGTGTCTGGCCCTCTGCACTGTCATGTGTGTGCTTTCCATATCTGTATATTATAGTCACTACTATTTTCTGTGTATGCTCTCTTGGCTACCCCTGCACATACACCATGCATCTCTGCACGGTCTCTTTACAGTGCATACAGGCCCAGGAGTCATAGCTACACACTTACAATGGTGGATAAGGGTTTGGAGATCCTGCGTTGGGTTTTGCACTGACATTTCATGGTGTGTAAAGTGTTCTAAGTCACACTGTCTAGGTTTCCTCACAGCAGTAAAAACTGTTCTATTCCCTGGTGTTGCTAGACTTGAAAAGTAAGTCGGGCGTGAAGGTCACAGCGTTTCCCCGAGGATCAAACACACCCAGACTCTGAGTTAGAGCTTTAGGGATAAACGTGTGCATCTTAACAAGTATATAAATTAGATCTTCTCAACACAATCTTTTTTTTCTCCCTCCAAATGTCTGTCTATGCCTCTTGGCTATTTTTTTAAGTGTTTTATTTTGCTTTAAAATTTTATCTTCATGATGAATATTTAAGGGCTGTTAAGAAAGAAACGTGTCCTCTTTTATCCACAAGGTCTCTAGTATTGTTCAATTATTTATAAACCCCTGTGAACATTAGCAAGCTATAAATGCAGGGGGAGAGATATAAAAATGAGTTTATGAAATTACGAAGGCAGTTTTATTCTGAATAATTCCAGAATAACTTTTTGGTTCTGCTAAGTCCTTTATTTCTCATGTTACTCGTTTTGCACTATGAGTTATTATCTATTCTTCCTCAACCTTTGCTCCTCCTTCTGAAACTCCATCGTCTTATCTCATCATTGGTTGCTCTCAGAGCAGGGAGTGGCAATGGCAGGCCCGTATCTGTGTGGTTTACATGAGATAATGCTGTTCTGTTTCCCAGGAGATGCCAAGGAGCACGAACAGAGTCTCATCCCCTGTTCTCCTTGGGATGGTCACTATCCACCCAGGCCTAGTATCCAGGTGGCCATGGCGACAGTAGACTCAGGAACCTGAAGTGAAGCTGAGCTTCCTTTATATTAACTTCAACATGGAGCCTCCTCATCTACCCTGGGAGAGGCTTCCTACAGATGGAGCCCATGAGGCAACCCTGGCGCGATGACTGATGGAGTTTTCTGGGTCCTAGGGAACCACAGCAGGTGAGAGGCTGGTGAACTGGGAAGTAAGAACCAGGACTGTGGGCGTGTCAAGACTCCTCCCTGTCTGTGGCAAGCTAAGGCAATCCCAGAATGCACCACACATACGTGTGCTTCTTGGTCAAGGACAAAAGGACTGTACCAGCAGTCAAAGAAGACAAAGTGGGAAGATCTAATGGGTAGAGCGGCCCAGACTGACTGAGGCTGGGCAACTTCTCTGTGGCTGGGTTGATGCCCAGACTGCAACCCAGGGAAGCTTTCTGTACCCGTCCTCCCCAGGAGCTCTATCTCGCAATGAAGTCCAGTTTTGCCTCAGCCTCCAGCCTCTCACTTCCTCCCTGTTCCAACGTTAACATGTGCTTGGCTGGTGACCACACAGATGACCACAAGCCATCTGACATATTCTCCCTCATGACCAAGTGTTCCCGTGATGCCCTTTTAAAGACGAGAAGACTATAGCAGGAAATTGGCTTGAGTGACTTATCTACTGGCACATAAGGCCCGCGTTGACCAGACGTGGACTCATAGCTCCTAAGCCAACTCGTGTTTCTACATGTGGTTTGCACCCATCCATCCTCTGTGCCTTCGACCACATGGTCTCCGGCAAGAACCATCACAAAGAGAACAGCGACAGATAAGGCTGGAAACGCGCTTACATGCCTCAACTCAACTGCGTGCAGTGAAGGCATCAGACACAAATCTCACCACTAAGACAGGGAGCAGGAAGGCAGGACGCAGTTTCTGCATCGCTAAGCTATCTGGTACGCAATGAAGGGAGTGTGGCTGCTGCTACACTTATACACAGATAACCCACCGAATAAATGCTGTAATCGCTCCAGGACTGCCATGCGTTCTTCCATGTTCTAAAAGTCATCTTCATGTCAAAGGGCATCTGAGAGCCGCTCTGGCATTCAGTGCTTTTGCAAAGAGATGTGACAGGGCACTTGATATAGTTAGTGCAACTTGCCACACTCATCACCCAAAAAGAGCAAATCAAAGCCAAGAAAAAAAAAAAAGCAACATATGTTCAACCAAATAAGGAACAAACCATTGTTTTTGGCTCATTAATACTGTTATTTGGATTTATTTGGGCAAATATTTCTCTTTTTTTGTGAGTTCTGCTCTGAAGTGGAGTGTACGCTTTAAAAACGATTTCAACAGTATCTGTGGAGCCTGCCACTTCCGCACACTCTTATTAAAGAGGCTTAAGAAACGGAGGCTCCCCCAGACTCAGCAAGGCAGGCCGGACACAGATAGCTGTCTCCAAGAAGACACTCGGTGATTTAGTAACAATCGGACAGTTTTTAGAAAAACGGTGACTTCCAGATGATGCTAGAAGATTATGACCTGCCTAGGGGTGCACAGTAAAACAAGACAGAAACCACAAGAAACAAATGGTAAGAGCAGCATGAAGTCTGTCCACGCCCCGTGGGGGACCCCTCGCTCACCCACAGTGGAAGAATACGAGACACTCGCTACAGTCACTTTGTGCAGACTTCACAAGGTTTCAGCTCAGGTTGGGTATCAGCCCACAGCACCTGCCTCAGGATAGAGCTGAGGAGGCCAACACAGGGAGCTTGCTGACTCAGCCCTGAAGAAGCAAGAACAGTTTCTCTAAGAGAACTTCAGTGCTGAAGGCTGGGCACTCAGAGGACAGGTGCCTTCCCAATTCAAACTGGATGGCTTTTTAGAATACTATATCCAACAGTGAGCTTCTACTCTACTGCAAATGGATAGAATCAGAAGATGCAGTTATTTCATAAACAATTCAATGAGAGCCACGATAAAAAACCAACTACAGACTAGATAAAGGCCAGTTCTGTTTTTAAAGCCGTTAAAGATCTGACTGTAACGAAGAGCAGGGAGTTCTCAGACCACACATCTCCAGATCACTCATGATTAGAAGAGTTTATTAGTTATGCAAATTAAGCCCGAGGCTAATGACTGAAATAGGTCGCTTGAAAAGTCAATTCGAAACACGAAGAAACCCCATATATATCATTTTGCCACATGTCAAAGCAAAGAATCATTGCGGAGGAGGACTAATGAAGAGGCCTATCGTTCTACAATGTCACTTCTTAAGAGAACTCTGGGGATAAGGGGGGTATACACACAGTTCCAATTACACATTAATGTTTACTATAAAACCCAAAGATGCAGTGACTGTAAGTTGGGTAACATTACAAGTTAAATAAAAAAAATCCTTGTCAAAAAAAATAATAATCAGGGCCAGACCCTGCTGGCTTTCACTGGGAAATATCGCTGACACAGCAGTGGCTCTGTGCGTCTGACCGTCACCGTCTGGACAACAGCGAGAAAATAATGTTCTAGAGGAAGAAATTAAAGTGACTCCCTCACGAAGCTCATGCAGCATAAGAGAGACATAAGGCGCTGGACTCCTGGGAGGACAGAGTAGCCATGTGTACTTCCCCACGGGGGCACGCCAAGCACTCCTCCACACTACAGCTGCTCCTCTGCCCCCATGACGGGACTAGCACATGATGCTCCTGACACTGCCCGGGGTGAAAGTGCCCAGCAGCCAGCTGCTAAGCCTTGGCGTCAGCAAAACACGTATGCCATCTATTGCAATCTCAAAGCGGACCAGTGCTTGGCAGTACGAAAATACACTTGCGAATCTGAACACTTCCCGTTGTGCTTTCCAGCCATCTTCATGAATGTACTGGTATAAAGATTATTGCCTATACATACTTTCCTTCTGAGAAAAGAACAGGCGTGTGTGTGTGTGCACGCACATGCATGAGCATGTACGTGTGTGTATCCTGCATACAACTGTTTGATAGGACAATTGGTTACCTTTTCAAATCCCTTGACTGTTTTTGGTGCTATTTTAAAATCTGATCTTATCACTTCCCTCTTTTCAAGGGAACTTGTACAGCAGCGGACGCTGCTACGGAGTGTGTGTGAGAAACTGGCTTCTCCATGTCTCTAAGTACTCTCTTCTGCCTGTGACGTAGGGGAAGCCTTTCAAGCAAGCACAGGGCTTCCTGGAAAAGTCCTGAGCCACTCACAGGCCTGGGAACATCTTGTTAGAAGCAACATTCTCACAGTGCCTCATTGCTTGACAGCCAAGGCTCTGTTTTTAAGACGCTTTCTAGTTCTTGAATGTACAGAAGAACCTTGTGTGTAGAGTACCCTGGCTTTCAGCTTGAGGTCCTCTTGCTTCAGCTTCCTGAATTACAAAAAGCCATCCCATGCCAAGACATGGTAAATCCTAACTCTAAGGACAGTCCTGGGGGTCAGAGTAGTGAGAAACATGCCATACACCTGTTAATGTGGCCTAATGGGGTCTCCTAAGGAATGGGTGCTGTTATTGGGTAGACTGCTACTTTAACTACAGATTAAACTGCAGGGGCGAGTCCAAAGCTAAGCTCCCACACGTTGATGAAGAGCAGTTGGGACAGGCTCACCATGACGCACAGAGAGATGCTGGTAAACCGATCATTTAGCTACATTGCGTGTATGTTATTTGAAATGAAATGTTAAATCTGTAATGTTCACCAAGCTTCCACTTGCCCCTCGTAGGAAGCTGGAATTTTCAATGCCATTGTTTTGAAATCTAATCTTAAGATGGAGGAGGAAATTATGCAGGCCTGCTGGTACCCCCCATCAATGGAGGAACCCTAAGATTTTCCTTGACAGCGTTTTCGGGATCAGGTATTTTCCTGTCTTGGCAACAGCTGACCCGTTCAGGCATGTGCTCGCCCTCCTTTCTCCACTCAGCTGGAGCAGTGACCTTTCGAAAGGAACTAATCTGGGGTCAGTTTCATTTTCTCCAAAAGTCATGCTAGATCATGGCAACCATTAGAAGTCTTTATCCATATGCGTGTGTTTCCAAAACCTTAACTTCCATGTATTTTACGTTGTGACTACTTTATTATCTCTTCAGAGATAGCCCTCTTTTCTTACCCTCCCATTTGCCTTGCTTCATCTTACAATGCCCAGTTTACGGTAATTATTTCATTAAGTATCTAACTCGCCACTTTCTCCTTTTTTGGTTACTCTTAGAAATCTATTTCCTATATATTATGTAAGCTTCAAAAATCGGTTCTTCGTCTCCGTGGCATTTGAAGCCACAGACAAGATGATTATGGCCTGGGACCACCTTTGCTTTAATTACTGATGTAAAAATCACACACCGAGGAACACTAGGTGAACACAGTGAATGGCTGCTTCTGTCATGGAAAGAGTAGCTCGCAACTGGAGAAATCAGACTTCCAGTCTCAGGTTACAGAGGTAAGGGAGCCAAGCCAGAGGCCAGCTTCACCACAGGGAGCTGCAGACCAGGGACACAGGGTAGAGAGTGGAACCCGAGGGCTGGGGTAGAGCTCAGTGGTCAAGTACTGGCCTCCGTGAATCAGGAGTTTCATCTAAATACTACCATTAAAAAACAACTACAGAAAGCCCACAAAGAGTCTACCTTGAAAGCAAAAAAATGAACCAGAATCTCATTGTTTGAACCACGTGGGCAGCTGCCTGAGTAACAGATTTCACTGTACCCATGACACTGAGAACAGGCCTGGTCAGTGCTCGCTGTGGCGTGTGCACGGCACGCATGTCACGTGGGCTCAGCTCACGAATGCACTTCAGATATACCCAATGGACATCTACCCTCTCCTCCTGAAATAACTCCATATTATTATAACAGATTTGGGGGCTGTCATTCAGGCAGCACCCTCAGGCTTTACCACCCATACTGGCACCTGTCTGTAAGCCCCATGCTTCTAAACTCTGAGCTCTGCCTGTCTGGAGTGATGACGTCGTGGAAGACTGTGCCACCAATGCACCTTGGTTACCGAGTCCTAGCTTTGAAACACAGTTTTTGGAACACAATGTACACTAAATGCATGAGTGGGTGGACGATGGATGGACAGATGGTTGGGTGGAGAGAAAAAGCATCACACAGATTTACCTATCAAAACCTCACCAAAGGTCCTTAAAGATGGTTTTGTTAGTAGAGATGTTGAGTCCTTTCACATAATTTACTTATTTCAACACTGTAAGAATCCACGCAGGTTCGCCCCTGCTGGGTATTTATATTTAATTAATACTGTTACAACAGGGTCCCAAATTTCAATTAATTTTTTAAAAAAAATGAACAAAGCTTCTCAACAAATAATTTGCCATGCTAAGTTAAAGAAAACAGAAATCAATACACACCTAGTTAGCTTCTAATTCCTACAAAATAAAGAGAGAGAACTATACTTACATATAATGTAGTAATCTTTGTTCTTCTGAAATTCTAGACCCCAGAGGTTAGGGCTGAATTCTTGAAACTTGATGGTGAATTTCACATCTTGGTCTGGTCTGGCACAGTTGAGCAGGGGGGTGTTCTCCTTCTTAATAGTGCATTTGTCTGCTTGGTCTTTATCAACCATATAAACTTTATAATATTCATACTGGCCAACAGTTTTAGAGTCCACTTTGGGGCAAATAATATCCAATTTGTCTCCTATCTGTGGGTATAGTACCAGGCCTTGTCCGGGTAGAAATCTAAAAAGCATAAAAGAAAAACCACTGAGTTGATAAACGTGAACATCCTTAAATGCAGACACCAACGAGCCAGATGCTACCAGTCACCCCCAACCAAGCTGCACTCTGATTCACCAGTGGTGTCTCCAGGGGACAGATGCTTTGGGGAATTTACCTCAGAAAACATAGGTCGAACCCTTACCTCCTTTGAGCCACCAGGCCCTGCAGCCTGCTGTTGACACTGGGTTCTCACCCCCCGCCCTTGTGATATTCCAATACTCTTTTGTGCAGCTTTACAACTCTTCCCCCTGCTGTGAGTCAGACCTTCCCACCTGTTTGTTATTTTTTTTTAACCATTGGCATCATGGTTTATTGGGCATGCCAGGGAGAGCTCATCCATTCCAGGAACAGCGCATGCACGGAACCTTTGTTGTCCTGGTAGTCTCCGTGTGCTGTTGATGTTAATTAACAGGCAAGTTTCATCAAGAATGTTTCAAATTACTTATCATAATTAGTCACTCACTGATCAAACAATGGGCTTTTTTTTAATGACACAGAACAAAAGAAATGTCTTACAAACCCATAAAAGATAACCAGAAATAATTAGTGTCGTATTGATTCAGCTGCAAGATGAAGAGCCCTCTCCTTGTGAAGACAACAAGTACCTCTTTGGTCTACAATCTTCCCTCCCCCGCCCCCCCTTGAGATGTATTTGTTCCAATTAATTCTCCGAAGCAAATCTTTAGAACTAAGACTACTGATACCAAATCCCTTGGATGCTCCTGGCGCAAGGCTCTCCACCTTTCCTTTCTCGAAGGCCGCGTTGCTGAAAGATCTGCCCTAATGGGGAGTTTCTGAGATGCTGAAACAAGAGCTTCCTAATGAACATCCTTCTGCAAGTGCTAACACTAACAACACACTCTGAGAGAGCGGCCAAGCCTGCAGGCTCATTAAAATATTAAAGCTCCAGAACAAAGCAAGGCCTCCCAATCCTTCCAGCTTGGACTCTAGCATTATTTAGCCAGAGAGGCCCACCAGCCTTGATGACCCTTGGGGCCAGGATGCAGCAACAGGTAAGGAAAGGGTGAAGGCGCTCCCCAAGTCCAAATCCACACCAGCTGTTGTGATTTATGTAACCAGTGGCCAGTTCTCAGCCAGTGCATTGTGCTTACAAAGTAGCAGAAAGCAGGACTTACATTTTAGACTCACATTCATAACTGATACTTTAATTCTTAGACAAATTTTGGACATGTATACAATGTATCTTGGTCCTATCCATGCCCTACTTCTTCTCCTACTGCCCCCAACCCACAAAACATTTGTTCCGTTTACAGCTTCATGTCTTAAAAAGATAAAATAACTTGGTGAAACTTTTTTAAGGCATGCTCACACACACACACACACACACACGCACGCATATACACAGGGTTGCTTGTGACTTTCTTGGGTGTTCTTGTAGAACCTCAAAGAGAGAGTTGTCCACTGACATCAGTATTTTATTGTTGCCTATTAAATTAGTCCCTTTAGCAAGAACATATGATATTTACTCTTCACTCACTTAAAAACAAAACCAGAACAGACAATAGGGCTCAAAGGGTAAAGGTGCAGGCAAGCCTGCTGACTTCAGTTCAGTCCCAGAGACCCACATGCCGGAAGTGCAGCCCACCAAGCCAGTCACTTTCTCTAATCCTCCCCTGGAAATACAAATGATTTTTTTTAATGGCAAATTTCTATGAAACAGAACTCAAAATGAATTTATAAAATTAATAAGATCCATGTGTATATTGCTGGAGAATTCTCTATAACTCTTAACAAGCGCCACTCTGGCATTTTCCACAGTTCTCAGGAGACTTCGTAAAAATACAACCCTGGGGACTAAAGGACTTCCCTACAACTCCTTCTCTCTAGCTAGGTTCTTCTTGATGGATACAACTCAACAAAGTTCCACAAGGCCCAAAAGTCACCCTCTTTTCCTTCCCCCAGGTGGTTCTGAAGCGTCCTGCAGCTTTGGCAGAGCACGACGGGGACAATGGGTACTGCACTAAATTCCAGGAACACTGAGTTGCTCACCCTCTCAGTTTGTACCTTCTTGGTGCTTCTTCTTCAACCCTTAAAGGAAATCCTTAAGGCCTGTACAAAGCAACAGCAAACGCAGGGGTCAATTCCTACCAGAGGCTTTCCCTCTCCCGAATCTGTTTCTCCTGTAGTTGGTGTTACTGGCACAGTGGGACCCTATGGAAAGTGCTAGCTAGCCGTGGCGGATGTCTTCTACACAAAAGCCAGTCCCTTCACCATTGTGCAGTGGGAGGAGGTGGCTTCCTGGCCTCCACAATCAGGAGTCTAACTGGGGCGTTATGGTCTCATCGACCCATTCAACTCTATAAGGTGGTGCACCATGCCCACCTGGCCGGTGTATCTGTGCGCGTCTTGGGGATAACCCCCCCCACCTCCACATACCCACCTTCCCACCCATGCCATAAGCATCCCTTATGTCTGAAGTCTAACTCATTAAGCTCTCTCTTCATTTCCCAAGGTCTCTATGAGGATTGTTCTCTCACTGGTTAACTCAGGCAGCATGGGTGGCTCCGCCTACTCAGATAAGCCACATCCCTGCAGTCTCTTCTATCACCAGGTCACCAGGCCCCAGCCCCAACGCTGAGGTCAGGAGCACGGGGCTATCAGCTGGGGTGGCTTCAAGAACTGCTGTGGTTTTTATGGTGTTTTTCAGGAGGAACAAATCACATAAGTAATTAAATGAGCTTTCGATTCATCTCGTAAATCAGCCTCGATGTTTAGTTTTAATTCAGTGTGTGCAGTTTGGTGGTGGAGCAGCACGGTAACCTGTGAATACATAGCTGGAGGGGCGGGACCTTAAGTTTTCGTACATGTATAGGATATAGTTCGGGCCAAAACTACTGTTTCTAAAGCTTCAAGGAGGATAAATACGGTAAAATTGAAACAGGAATTTGATCTTCTGCCTGCAAAAAGTTGGTATTCCAAGTGTTCATGAGAGAGAGAGAGAGAGAGAGAGAGAGAGAGAGAGAGAGAGAGAGAGAGGGGGGGAGGCCTCTGCATGGCAATCCACAGGAAGGAACCCAGCACTGAAGTGCTAGGCTGTATGAGTCCATCTGTGGAAGGTCAGCACACCAGCACACCAACCAGGTGGGACAAGGAGGAAGGCTGAGCAGAGCTGAGCCGTCACACATCTCCCAGAGCAGACCTCTCAGAGCCCTCACCTTCCCAGAGCCAGGGACAGAGTGCTGTGGAGGGCTGTCCTTCAAGCACAACCCTTGTCTTCATCAGGGCAGTTGTGACCGCTTGCAAGAGTCCCTGGGTGGGCCTGCTGCCTGTTGACATCCCCTCACGGAAAGGGGCAGGGAGGAATCAACGCACCTCCGGACTCTGAATGCTCCCTCCTTCACTTGCCTGCTAGCTGTATGTAATTCTGTCCCATGGTCTTGTATTCTCTAGAGGCGACCGTAAAAGGTAACTGAAGGCACATTCCACCGATGCAGCTACAGAGATGTCACCAGTCATGCTGGGGGGAGACTATGCAATGGCATGGTTCCTCTAGGGTCACCCACCCGTGCTCTGAAGGCAATCCCTCACCCTGCTCTGTAAAGGAGCCTCCAAAATTCATTGGTTCCTCAAGTTGGACTTTGATGGGACCATCGTTTGGTTTGTTGTTGGTGTCCGAGGAGGTGTTTGCTTATATCTCCCCCAAGGAAACAGTTCCCACAGCACAGTCTCTTCTATCCCAGGCTGGCTGGGGGAACTTATTATGTACGTGAGGTGTGAGGTTAGCCTAAACTGCTGACCCTCCTGCCTCCGCTGCCCACGTACTGGGATTACAAATGTGCACCTATACTCCTAGCAAGCTGCATACTGTTCTAGATGCTCCGAAAGATGTTAATGGATGAGGACTGGGTCTTCAGGAGCTAACAACTCGGTCCCCTGAAGGTGGGCTGCTCCTACATGTGTGTGTGATTCCGCAGCAGGCGCCCTTATGGTTGCCGCACGATAGCGCTCAATAAAATTGCGTCCTGGTGGAAAAACACAAGTGAGCAAACAGAAGCTAATGGCGGGTGACACATGCTGACGTCAGTTACGTCAGCTACGTGCTGACGTCAGGTTAAGTGCCCCAAACTCCCGGCAGATCACAGGTAAGACTGGAACTTTGAGGACAGGCCACTTCACTGGGACAAATATACAGAGTAGCCAGGCCGAGGTGTCATTCCACGAATTGTAGCCAGGGCAGATTCTGACCCTGGCTCTGTGGGTTTCCACGGCCTCTGACACCCCGTCCCCTCTTGTTTAAAGCACAAGGCAGCTGCCACACGCATCCAGGGCTGCTAACCACAAAACCATGAGCAGGCTGACGCAGGGCTGAGCCTTGCTCCGCTCACCTCTCACCCCAGAGTGTGAGCCACACAGGTGCCCCTTGTAGAAGACAGTCCCCGGGGACAGTGATGAAACCTGGCAGGAAAAGCCTTTCCCTGTCTTTCTCAGTTACCACTGCATCTAGGGCATTAGGATCTAAACCTGGTTTTGTGAAACACATGTTTTTCTAAATCGAGTTTTTCATAGATAAACTATGAAGTTAAGGGGAAGGGAAAGAAAGTCAATATACACTCAGGCTTGCAAGACTCCCACAGAGAGCTGTGGAAATCTATCTGCCTGCCCTGTGTACAATGGCTGTGCCAAACAGGGCCTTCCTAGGTGGCCACCTGGCATCTATTCCTTGCTCTAGGAGGCCAAGAACCAAAATGAGAGAAAGAAGTGGGCCAACCGCCTAGAATTTGTGTTTTAGATACAAATTAGATGTAAAGTTTCAGATGAACTCCAAATACACAGGCAGACAGTGTTTGTCAAGGGCACATGGAATGCTTCTCAGTAGCGTTTTGAACACAAGGCCATGAAGCCTGCTACATATAATCAAGTCAGTATACTGAGCTACTTTTGAAGCTATGGATTTGGACTTGTTTTCCTTGAAAGAGGCTAATACATTAGTTAGACCTCATACACATGTACACCGGGCAGAATTCAACAGCAATCCACTGACTAGGGGTGACCATGAGAAAGTGTTTTAAAAGTTACGGTGACGCTTGGCGGTAATCGCGCGTGCGCCTTTAATCCCAGCGCTCGGGAGGCAGAGGCAGGCGGATCATTATGAGTTCGAGGCCAGCCTGATCTACAAGAGTTAGTTCCAGGATAGGTTCCAAAGCTACAGAGAAACCCTGTCTCGAAAAAAACAATAAATAAATAAATNCAAAAAAAAAGAACTGGGTCTCCTAACTTCCAACCCAGGGTGTTTTCCAATGGTATACACTGCTTTCCTCCTTTGCCTTGCTTCCTCCAAAGTAACTGCCCGCCTCTCTTCCCATAGATTCTAGCCTGTGCCTTGGCAGCTTCCATCCTCCGAAGGCATCTCATGGTCTGGAAGGTGTTTGCCCCAAAGTAAGTGGGTTTGCTTGAGAAGAAGTGGTGTGGAGGGAGAGACTTTGAGGAAACCATGGCTATCCTAAGTCGACAAGGTTTTGCGTCTTAAGAAAGGTATTCGACCTATTGTTATCTGTGTCCTGAAATACTCCATCTTTCTTCACAGGTTCATTTTTGAAGCCACTGGTTTCATTGTGAGCAGTGTGGGACTTCTCCTGGGCATAGCTTTGGTGATGCGAGTGGATGGCGCCATGAGCTCCTGGTTCAGACGATTAGTTCTGGTTCAGCAGAGGTAGCCCAGGCCTTGCGTGTTGGCAGCTGGCCATGGAGAGGGCTGAAGAATCATCTGGCCTGACCTGCACTGGTGCTGGATATTCTGCAGGAGAGACTCAGACACACCTCCTAACCATCATGTAACCAGAGACTGCTTACCCTGGGACTTCATTCTATAATTCAGAATCACTGTGGAGCCTGAGCCCTCGCTCCTTGTTTGGATGCACCTGATGGACGATTCCCCCAAGTGGAATCAAATAGCAGTGTAAATGTGTGTATCTAAGATGTGGAAGAGCTCGCCAAGTCAGCCTCCTCCCACCAAGCACGATTAGTTATGTCATCTTAGGTGGGGTTTGCTGTACCCGAGAACTCTTTGTGAGAAACTGTCTGGGTTCTTCCCAAATGTTCTAGTCATCCCATTTGTCCTGCGTCCTCCTTGTTTGTTTGGTTTTGGTCATTCTGTGCTTTACCTGATAGCAGAGAAGACAAGCCCAGCATCGTGAAACACACAGACGTCTGTGTCTGAAGCCTTAAGCAGCACTGTTTCTTCCTCTGGTTCCTTTCCCTCCCACGGCCGTAGAAAGCCTCTCTCTAGTTTTTAGCCCATGTCACCTTTATCACATCTACCTGCCTATTGATTATTCCCAACTTAAAGCCAAAATGAAATGAATGTAATGCATCTTTTTAAAACAATCTCACTATGTATCTGCAGCTTGTAACTCAATGTGGAGTAGGCTAGCCTTGAAGTCAGAGAGATCCACCTGCCTCTGCCTGCCAGAATAAAGGCGTGTGTCAGCACGCCTGCCTAATGATTCTCTTTTATGTTCATCCTGTGCCTCTGCTTATCCCACCACTCACTCGTCGAGTTTAAAGTGTGACATTGTCCTAAAATGTCCACCCGTAGACTTGGGAAGAGGCTCGGAAGAGAGGGAGGGGCTGGGACAGCCCTTGAGGTTTGTGTTCCAGTCAGGAGGAGATGGGACTATGTGACAGATGAATAGATGTTAAAACGGGGACAGCTAGGTACAGTGACTGTGGTGTGAAAGAAAATGGCCCCTAAAAGGAGTGGCACTATTAGGAAGGGGGGGCTTGTTGGAGGAAGTGTGTCACTGGGGGTGGGCTTCCAGTTCCCTCAGTGTGACACTTTTTGTTGCCTGTGACATGTAGCACTCTCAGCTCCAGTACCAAGTCCGCCTGCATGCTGCCACGCTCCCTACCACGATAATGGACTGAACCTCTGAAACTAAGCCACCCCAATGAAATGTTTTCCATATAAGAGTTGTCATGGTCAAAGTGTCTCTTGGCAGCATTAGAAACCTTAACTAAGACAGCTTGGTTCCAGGGCTATATGATGAGACCCTGTTGCTAAACAAACTTCATACAGTGAGAGTAATTTTTGTTTTATAATAGGCTCTCATTATATAGCCCATGGTGGCCTGGAACTTCTGATCCCCCTACTTTACCATCCTGAGTACTAGGATATAGGCATGTGTACTATCATGACTACAAAATTCACCCTGTAGGAGTATGTATTTTTTTAAGGTGTGTCGGCGGGTGGGGGGTTGAGAGATGATGGCTTAGCAAGCAGAGTGAATTTGAACCCTGGTACCGACTCTCACAAGTTGTCCTCTGACCCCCTACATGTGTGCAGTTTCCATGGCCAAATGAAGTAGAATGAAACTCCAGGAAAATTAAAAATTTCAAAAAAATAGCCGGGCGGTGGTGGCGCATGCCTTTAATCCCAGCACTTGGGAGGCAGAGGCAGGCAGATCTCTGTGAGTTCAAGACCAGCCTGGTTTACAAGAGCTAGTTCCAGGACAGGCTCCAAAACCACAGAGAAACCCTGTCTCGAAAAAAACAATAAATAAATAAATAAATAAATAAATAAATAAATAAATAAATAAATAAATGTTTGGTGACAACCACCGGCTGATGTTAAATTATTGGTGGAGACCCATGCCGGGAACTGCGTTCTGACTTGTTTCGGCATATTTAAGTAAGGATCATCTTGTAACCAAGACCAGTCACCACTCTCAGCATTGGTACAGAGGTGTAGCGTGTTCAAGGACTGGGACAACGTTCCTGGCCTAGCTAGAACAGTCACACGCTCCCTCTCCACATTAGCTACTGAATATCAGCATTCTGCCCTCTGCCTGCCCGGAGCATGTGCCACCCCGTTCTGCTCTCTGTCTGCACGGAGCACGCACCACCCCATTCTGCTCTCTGCCTGCCCGGAGCATGCGCCACCCCGTAGCCGTCTAAGCTCTGCCTCCTGGCTCCATCCGCTTTCCCTGGGGAGCTTCAGGGGGGTCCTGGGGAATACTGTGCAGAAAGAGGCCACTCCTCTGGTTTTCCCCAGTGAATCATTTCCACGCAGACAATAGATTCCTTCCATGACTTTGACTCAGAGAGAGAATGGAACTGGGATTTAAAAAAGGCAACTCTGAGGTAGGGTTTCCCAAGCCAGAGGCCTAGTGTAAAGTGATTTGATGCCAGAAATCTATTTTTACCTATGGGTTGCCTATTGATTTAACTCGGGCTGGAAAGAGTTGTTCGCCAAACTAGAAACCAATGAAGGGCTCCACAAAGAATACTTTGAGTAATTCTAATGATCTCCATTAGATATTAATATTTAGTAATCCAAATTAGATCTCTAATAATTTAAATTAGACACCTCAACTTCATCCTTCTCATTGTAAAAACCTCAATTAACATCACACGACTTAATATTCTTTAATGTTCGTAGCTGAGAACGTAGCGGAATTAATGAGGAGTAGAGGAGAAAACCCAAGCCTGTGTGTGAACCCAGGCCTGTTAAAAATGCTGGAATAACGCATGGAAGCCAATCAGCCGATGGAGTTGGAAATATGATTTTCGTGGGCACGTCACCACAGACCACGTCACCAGGGGCCTGGGAGCAGATAGAAGCAACTGTTGCCAGATCCACCTCTGACCTTATATCCTGTGCCATGGGAGATGAGATACTTTGGGGGTGACTGTGCTGTGGACCCAACATTCCCCTCCAACCCCTGTCTCTCACCAGACCTCAGTGCAGACACCTCACGACTTCATATGTGTTTTCCTCATGGCAGGCAAAACGCAAAGGCTAGATTAGGAATGACCACACAGTCACTCAATGCTGATGCTGTCTGTGGCTGCACAGGTGAAGTCAATAACACGTTGGAGTGACCAGCTTCCATGTCTGGTGAACTGGGCCAGGTAGAGCACCTCCCAGACTCAAGGGCAGCCCGTCTCAGAAATGCTGAGCAATAGCTTCTAATGACAAAATGTCAGCTGCTACCTAACACGATTCACACAGAAAAATCAATTTAACTGTTTCCTATTTCTGCACCATTAGGTCAGGTACGAAACATCCATGATGTATGGCCGCAGAACTCACTGAGATGATGCAGCCACAGAAAACTGAAGGGGAGGAAGGGAAGGAGACAGCACATTGTACTACAAATCCTAGCCTTCCTTTCATTTAAAATGACATCAAGTGCAATCATACACTTCACAACATCATTTTGGTCCACCACAGAGAAAGGTGGTCCTGTAAGGTTCATGCCACAACTATCTTCGTCTGGGCGTGTGAACCCTGAGCTGTTCGCAGAGATCAGACCCACCTAAGGACACATTCTCTGAAGATGCCCCACTGTTAGGCAACCCAGGACTGTGTATGACCGCTGCACACGGATGAGTTACTCGAGCTGGAAATAGCTAACATCTGTGAAAACATGTGGATTGGACTGAGCTGACCACAGAGACCGACTTACACAGAGACTGTACCACTGATGGGGGGGGCCACTGGTGACCTTTTGGGGCTACGGTGATTTCTAGCTGTCCGTGGGTTTCAAAGTTCTCTTTAGTAAGCAGCGATTTCTGTGAAGCAGGTTGGACATTACTTTTTAACATACAGCTTCAAAGCTCCCTGGGTCTGGAGGCACAGATCTATAACCCCAGTTACTCAGGAGCTAGGGCAAGAGGAACACCGTCCTGAGGCCTGCAGCACTATACACTAGAGAGTGACTTCAGGGCCAGGCTGGGCAGCTCAGTGAGATCATGCCTCAAAATAAAAAGTAGAGAAAGAAGTGAGGAGATAGTGTCAGAGCACCTGCCTGTCACCTGCGTAGCTAAGTTCAACCCCTAGGACTCCAAAAGTTAACAATAAACAAACACAAAAACCTGACCTAGCTTTTTGAACTAGCTCTCGTAGCTTTAATTTTGTTTTTTTTTAATTTATTTTTTTAATTTATTAAAGATTTCTGTCTCTTCCCCCCTCCCCTTT